>NW_018397271.1:3798903-3800736 GCF_002168275.2 Theobroma umbraticum | reverse complement strand
ATATTTTCAATCTTAATTTTTCTAACTTTGGCAATTTTGTTTACCATACACGTGTTTGTTATTTAGTATCTGTCTCTGAATTATTTTCATATATTATTGTTTGTCAATCAACAAAAAGGATAGACTCATTAGTCAATGTAAACTTTCATATTTTGGTTTTGTTATTAATTCTTATATGTTTACCAATTTCAGTTTTATACATTTTATTTAGAAAAGTTGGTATTTATGAATTGTTTTTACAAATCAAGCATTCATTTATAATTGCAATCTATCATATCTTGATTGACTTCAATTTTATATTTTTCTTTATATTTTTATTATGTTTACAAGTTATCTATGTTTTTATGTAATGAAAAGTGTTCATTCATGCATCACATTTTATTATTTTGTTGGCTTAGAACAACAATGTTTTGTATTGTTGTTAATGGTCCAATTTCAACTAGAACAAAATCTTTCTCATTGTTACAAAAAGGATTGGTCATCAAACAAGATCAATAAGTTGAATTACGACTTACTCTTCTTTTAATAATGAGAAAGATGTTTCCTCTAGCTGAAATTTGGACCATCCAATAACAGTGCAATTATTGTTAACTCAATATATTTAGATGAATGTCTACTCAGTTATTTTACTACACTTTGTGTTGTTATTTTATCAATGTGTGATTACCTTTTGTTTTAGATCTTGATATTTTTTATCATGATGTTTTGTAATGCATTAGGTTTTTAGTACGCATACTATTTCTATTATTTTTAATTTCTTATAATTTTTTGCTATTATATGTATTGGTATTTTTTTTAAAAAAATCACATTTTTGGTCATAAAATTTTGTAAACCACATGTTTCTTTTGCTTAATTGTTTCATGAGATCTTTTTTGCAGACCATTTTGGGCTCATTATGTAAATGTTGAATCAATAAGAAACTAGACTGCAATCGTTTATTGTAATGTTTTTTAACTTATTTTTGTAATTTCTTACGGTATATTTATTTACTTTTATTCTCGTATTGCTTGGCATTTTTATTTAAATTAGCTTTTATTTGCTTCTTAAAACTTTTACTTTGAATATTTTGATAGATCAACATAATCAATGGAAACAAAATAGGCTTAACAGAATGTCGAAATCGAATGCTAAAAGATCCAAACTTCTAAAGAAATCTTATAACGCCCATGTAATAGTAAATAAAAGTGTCAAACAAATTATCATAGGTAGACTTAAGAACAAATGAAACAGCAAAAACATAATGAACGTTATGGATGTGCCAATTGGAGGTCAGGTCATTGTACATGCCATTGTAAATCTTCAAGGAGAAAAGCGAACAACTTTCATAGAACACATAACAAATTTCTCCATGTTTGGTTTAACAAATAATATCAATTAAAAAAGAAATTTTGATTTTACATATTGCTCCTTAGCTAGTTGCAGTGAACGTTTTAGAAATAATTATTATAGAAATTTCACGTAAGTGCACACTATCGCAAACAAATAATATAGTAGAAATAAAGTATCATTCTCACGAGATTTGTTTCTAAATTGTCACTAAGTACTAAAATTTTATAGCAAATTAATCTTATTTAAGTAGTTTAAAAATTAAAGAAAAAATTAATTAAAATGAAATTAAAATAAGCATTAAATTAATCAATAAAAATTAAATATGCTTGAGAAAGGCAATAAATTAAAGACCTAGGATTATGGATTTATTCAACACTTCATCTGATATTAGCTTTTTTTATTATTTATCTTTTCTGGGTGATTTTACTAACCTAGAATCTACAGTTATTTACAAGTATTTATCGAGATGGTTGTATAAATACTTAACTTAATTAGTTCACTAT
>NW_018397271.1:3772821-3798893 GCF_002168275.2 Theobroma umbraticum | reverse complement strand
GAATCAATTAAATTAAGTTCATTAAGCGAGTGTCTTAATTTGTCTATGTATGACAATTGATGTATGTGTACCCAAATTGCGAATCAAATTGCCTAAATGACGTGAACATACATTATTTAAATTTTAATCAAACAAAAAATCGCTCTGTCGAGTTTTAATTAGACTCACAAATCAATTAATTGTTGATTAGGTAATTAAAGACATTAAGAACATATTTGAATAAGCCAAGCAATACATATTCATGATAAATAAAAGAGAAACAAATATTCAGACTATATGTTGAAATCCACTATAATCCTAAAAAGGCAAATTAGTTTATGATATCTAAATAAAACAATATCTAAAGAAATTTAGCTATGAATTCAAAACAAAAAAATAAATATAACACAAAAGAGATAAATAAACTATTATTGAAGTTTGGTTGATCTTGAATCTCTCTCAATTGCTCTTGATGTCTTGCTTGATTTTAGCTCCAATTCTCTATAATAGCTACTTCCATTCTCTCCTTGAATGCTATGGAAAAGTCCCTTAAATATGTGCAAGGTGTCCTAATTTCCAAATTTCCTTCATAAATTTTACTTTTGGAAATCAAGGTGGCATTGCGACCATGACTCCTTGGCATTGCGACATTGTGACAATCATTGGCGACACCATGATGATACTTCTTCCACATCGTGACACTTTAGCCTTGGGCTAAACTATGATACACCTCAACAGTCTAGTGCCCAGCCACGTTCTTACCAATGCTGCAGCTCTAGCTCCCTTAGCATTGCGGCTATGAGTAACTTAAGGCCACGGACTCTAGTCACTATACTGCCTTATGCAGAACTATATCTATCCATCATTTTCAACATAATTTTCACCTTGATCTAATCTGAACTAGGCAAAGTGTAAACATGAAAGTTGTAGCCGTTCTCTTAACCTTCCAATATGGATTAAGAATCATATCAATTGAACTTCTGTATCTGAAGTTATCTTTGAATCACTACATCATGTACGAAAAAAGCCTTCACTATACTTGTGCTATTTTGATTCAATTGAGCATTTCTTATCAAATGTCCTGCACAAAACCATAAGAGAAATCAACAATAACTCTTCTTGAAGAAAATTAAATAAGAATAAAGTCAAATTAAACTAAAAAAACTTCAATAAACTATTTAACATATAATCTAACTTAAACTCAAAAAACATCTAAAATGCTAAAATTCGAATATAAATCACAAAACTCTAAATACTTAAGCCCTCAAAATGTATTAAAATAACTCTATATAATATAGTTATCAATAATGTTCTAAACATGGATCACGATTAGAGTTCACATTACTAGCAGTCAAATATTCCTAATAGTGGTTTATCACAAAGAGAAGGAACTACTCAAATAACTACCTTCATGCATTTATGTAAGTTAAATTATTAACACTAATATAAAAACCTTAAATCATTTGAATATATTCTATTAATATTATTATTAACACACCTTTATTTTTGTTTTTGATTCATGTAAATGGAAAGTGCTATACAACTTTTTGCTTTAAAAGACCAACTTATGTTTGTCCTTTTTGTTATGCTTACATGTGGTACAAAGAAAGAACTGGTACATCAAAAGGAAGTAAGAACCCAACTTTGAGTCTTTGTTGTCAAGAAGGTATAGTCAAAATACCACCCTTTAGGCCAACACTTATATTTCTAAATGATTTGGTAAACAACAGTCTAAATTATAGAGGACTCAGATTTAGGGATCATATAAGACTTTTATAACAGTATGTTTCAATTTACATCATTAGGTTGTAAAATTGATAATACAATAAATAGTAGAGCAGGACCTTACGTTTTTAAAATTAATGGACAAAATCATTATAGGATAGGTTCCTTCTTCCAATAGCTATTTTTTTAATAGTTGGAAACGTACCAAAATTTGCACAACTATATGTATATGACACTAAAAATGAAATTTCAAATAGGTTATAAAATTTCTTTTTAGACATATTGAATAGCATTAACAAATGGATAGTAGAAAGTTTAATAAAAATGCTTGATGAAAATAACCAAATAGTTAAAGTATTTAGGTTAGCTATGGATAGATATATAATGTCAAATTATGCACCTTTTCGATTAAAAATAATAGCAACATGTCATAATGATAAACCAAACTATAATTTCTCAACTTTTTTTTGAAATTGTAGCCTTAATAGTAGGTGATTTAGGAAAGAATATGTTGGTGATCGAGATAAAATATGAGATCATGTTACTGCAAGGCTTAAATGAATAAGTGAACTCCATCCTTCTTTCATGGCCATGCAATGCCCTCTTCTTTTCCCTTATAGTGGAGATGGTTACATTCTTAATATGAATTATGTTGATTAACCAATAAGAAAAAAACCAAAAAGTCAAAATGTCACAATGTGAGAATATTATACTTATATAATCTAACAACAAACAATAGTTAAAAACACATTACTAAGAGGGGGTAGACTTTTTTAACAATTTATAGTAGATGCATTTGCAACTATAGAAGAAGAAAGATTGTTATACATATGAAATAATCAAAAAAATTTGAGGGTTGAATTATATAAAGGTTTAAAAGAGGCATTTGCAAGAGGTTATTACAGTGCAAACATTATAGGTAAACCTGTAATATTACTTACAAGTTTTACTAAGTGTTTTAGATACTTACTGCAAAATTACCAAGATGCTATAGCCATCTAAAGATATTACGGTTGTGCAAACTTATTTAATACATTTACATGCAATGCATGATGGAAAGAAATTGAAAGAGCACTAAGTTTGATCCCACATCAAAGACTAAAAGATAAACTAGATATAACTTCAAGAGTTTTTAAAATAAAACTCCTATATTTGATAGATGATCTGATGAAAAACAATCATTTCAGTCCTACCATAATTAGTAAGCTAATTAAATAAATCAAATATTTTAGATTTTATCGACAATAGAATACCTTTTTAAAATCAAAGAATTAATGTTATATAAATATTGACACACTTTTTTTAAACTCTTTGATATTCAGTGACTTGCACCATTGAATTTTAAAACTAGGATTGCCCTATGTCTATATACTTCTATGGTTACACCATAACCATAAATGCTTACCTTCTAAAGATATAGATAGGATCATATCAGCTGAATTGATAGCCAAACATGTAGATCTAATATGATATAAAGCTGTAGCTGAGCTTACGCTCCATAGACCAAGTGGTTTATCACGACCAAACTCTCCATACATAAACAAAGGATTTTGATCTAAATATTTTCTAAAAGATTTTCAAAATACAAACACAATTAGTAAAGATAGATTCCTAATATATTGTAGAAGAAATATCCTAGAAAATAAAGCAGTAAAAAATGGTATTGAATTAGATAACAAATATGTAGTACCATAGAATGTAAACCTGATTGTCAAATATCAAGCTCACAGTAATATTGAAATATGTGGACAATTTAGAGCCATCAAATATTTATTCAAATATATTAATAAAGGACCAAATCAAGCTAAAGTCATTTTAGAGAACATCAATTCAAATATTAAACTTGGACAAAAACATCCATCAAAATAAATGAAATTAAGACATATTTATATTGTAGATTTTATTAGCTTATGAAACTTGTTGGAGACTTTTTAGTTTTCTAACACACCATAGAGAACAAGTAGTTTAAAGGTTAGTAATTCATTTACTAGATGAATAAAATGTTTACTTTCATGGCAACGAAAACTTAGCTAGAGTTGTGCATAGGCCAGATGTCAAGAAAACAATCTTTACTGAATGGATGGTTAGAAACCAAATAGATAAAACTAGTAGACATTTACTTTATGTACAGTTTCCTACAAAATATGTTTGGCATCAACAAGAAACAAGATGAAAAAGAAAAAAACAAGGAAGTTGTATAGGTAGAATCTATTATGTACATCCTACAGCAAGTGAATTATACTTTCTGCACATGCTATTAAATATTGTACTAGGAGCAACTAGTTATGAAAACACATTCACCTTTTTTCATTCTTGTTACTTTCACCTTTTTTTGTAAGATAATCCCTCTAAATATGTCTATACCATTTGCATTGAGAGTATCGGACAATGTTGGATCTAGACTTACCACCCTTATTTTGAAGTTTGATTTTAAGAAAGCTTATGATTGTGTTAATTAGGGCTTCTTGCTATCAACAATAGAGGACATGGGATTTGATAGGAAATTAAGACAATGGATTTTTTAGCGTATTTCCATAGTTAGAGTGGTGGTGTTGGTAAATGGTTTAGCAACACAAGAGTTTTTGATTAGGGGGGGCTAAGACTCGGAGATCCATTAAATCCTTTTTCATTTCTTATGGTGGTTGACATATTTGAACTTATCATAACTTAGGTAGAAGACGTTTTTAGAGGTATTCAAGTGATGAAGTCAGGTATGTGTATCTTCATTCTTCAATTTGCTTATCATACTATCGTATTTGTAGAAAAAAGTGCACATGAGGCTTTGAGTATGCGTAGATTGCTCAAATGTTTTCAACTAGCCAATAGGTTATGAATTAAATTTTCTAAGTCCCTTTTATATCCAGTGGGCACATCATCTCATATTTGTGAGGCTATTGCCAAGATATTACAATGTCTAGTTGGGTCCTTACCTTTTATTTATCTAGTGTTCCATTGAGGCAAATCCTAGAAGTGCAATGACATAAGAGCTAGTGGTTTTAACTTTAGGAACAAGATGGCAACACGGTAATGCAAATAGCTATCTTTTAGGGGTAGGATTGCTTTGATTAATTCAGTATTAAACTCACTACCTATTTATTATTTATCCATCTTTTAGACTTTTAAAGGAGTTATTAACAAGCTTGAACAAATGACAAAGGATTTCCCATGGGAAGGCACATTAGAGAAGTGAAAAATTGCTAAATTAAGTTGGTATGTGGTTTGCAAGCCTAAGGCTAAAGGTGGTTTAGATGTATTCAATCTTTACAAAAGAATATAACTTTGTTTAGTAAATGGTGGTGAGATACCATTCTGAGGAGAATACTATGGATAAGACTACTTGTGAAAAAATATGGTGAAGATAGATTTAAATGGGTTTCATCAACCACACACACCACGAAGATGTCTTCAGTATAGAGTCAAATAGTGTAGCTCTCAGCCAAAGAAGGGGTGGACAAGCTAATAAGCTTCAACGAATGTCGATCGATGATTTGAAACAGCATGCGAGTATTCTTTTGGTTGGATTTCAATGTTTCTTGTCTAAGGCTTTCTCACTGGTCTTAGATAAGGAAAACTTGGTATGTGATATATTTCATGATGTAAGGTGGAAAAATACCTTTTAGACAAAGGTTTTATGATTGGGAGAATAACCAATATCAGGAAATCCTTGACTTTCTTCGTAAGGTGTCACTTATGGATGGTAAGTCAAACATATTGATTTTGGTTAGTGATGCTAGAGGTGACTTTTCTATTAAAAAGTTGTCTGTGGCATTGGAACATATGCATACACTTGAAGACTAAATGGTGTGGTTTGAATCAATATGAAAATTTACAATCCTTCCTAAAGTGTAAAGCTTCCTATGACTAGCTGTGCTTGGCCAAATCCTCACCAAGTGCTTCTTAAGGACAAGAAAAGTTCCTTTTATTGAGGCCACAATCTTGTGTTTGTGGTGCAAAGAGGAAATTGAAACTTGTGATCGTATGCTGATATTATGCCCACAGAGTTGGAAAGTATGGTGTAGTGTTCTTAGATTGTGGGATGTGACCTAGGTGATACCGCCATCAATTGAAGCCTTCATTCTTTCATGGGTGGGTAGTTGATGTTGAGGTGGCTCAACTTTTAAATGGATAATTATTTATGATGCATCTTTTTGGCCACTATGGCTTGCTTGGAATGATTCAATATTTAATGGGAAAAAATGGGATGGTGATGAAAATATGTTTCTCATTAAAATGAGAGCAATGTTATGTGTCAAGGCAATCAAAAGGAAGGAATATGTAAAGGAGAATGGTTGGTGGGTAGAGCATTGGAAAGTCACTTCACCCGCTTCACTTGTACAACCGAAAGTAAGTGCAACATGGTCTCCACTGGGACGTTTGGAACTTAAGTTCAATGTGGATGGGTTGGTGTGAGGCAAACCTGATCTAGTAGGTTGTGTAAGAATCCTTCGACATTTTGAAAGACATGTTAAAAGTAAGTTCTAGGACCCACTAAAAGTGCATGACTCCAACTTTGTTGAGTTGATGGCTATTTAATATGCAATTAAGCTTCTTTCCTCTACTAGTTGGGTGGGATCTTATAAACTTTTTGAATCGAATTCAAAATTGCAATGACTTGGGTAAATGAGGTTCACACTAGGCCATGGCATATGCGAAAGTTCTTTAATGAACTAGATGGCTTTTGTTATGTTATTGGGGATGTGTCCTTCAATCACATAATCCAAGAAACTAATTCCATGGCGGATTTTTTAGCTAAATTTGGAGTTGATAAAAAAAAGGTGTTCTATGCTTGGTGGAACCTATAGTGGTGTTTTGGTTGTGATATCCCATGTTGTTTACTTCTACATCTGCTCAAACATTTAAATATGCTACTAAGAAGATTTGTGAGCATGGTTGGATGGTTGCTTGTGTTTTGCTTCGTCCATTGTTATGGTTATACAGGTTGTTAGAATACCAAATTGAAAAATTTAGAAATTGGCTTCAAGGTTTGTATCAATGCCACTATACTTAAGATTTTATTCGCCCCTGCTTATGGTGTGCAAAAAAATTACTTGCGTATAAACCTCAGAGATACAATGAAGTCTAGTAATTGACAACATTTTGTATTGATAAAATCAATCCACTAAGCACTCACAGAAGTAAAACAAGATTATCAAACTTCTATAATATTTTTTTTGTAAGAAAATAATATAAAAGAAAACTTAGAGAATGTTTAAGAAATAAAGGAAAGATATTACTATTTTCTTATGTACATTATGTTGTCTAAAGGATGGTCCTTTTTATAGGCTTAGATGCCTATTCCTAACAAGCACAATTTGTATCTCTTTCAAACAATCGCACCTGTCTTTTTCAAGTAGACATAACTCTTGATTTTTCCCAACAAACATAACTCCTCTTTTATTTTTGTATTTCCAACAAATATCATTTTCAAATACGATTTTTCCAATATACATTTTATTTGAAAATGTTCCAACATAAGCAACTGAGATGCATTGTGGCATATTATGTCTCTGGCAACAGAATAGGTGTTTGTTAATTTCTGCTTGCCATTGGTGGTTTTCTCTATGTTGTTGGTGTATTTTAAACGGTTTATGGTGTGATGTTCATATGTTCTGATCATTCTTGGCCTTTGCCAAGTTTGTACCTGGCTCTATTAATCAATGAAATGAATTTGAATTGATTGAGCAGAAAATAATATTGTTAAGAACATAAAAGAAAATGAAGTGAGAAAAAATATATAGAAAAGTAAATTATATATATATTTATATTAAAATAATAAAATAAAACGAGAGCATTTTTTTTATTTTTAATCATGGTATGCATCAAATACAAGGATTTTATACTAATAAAATAAAGCATACACAGAGACAAAAGCATGGTACTACATTAGTCCAATTCATTCTGATCACTTAACTTCTTGAAAACTTCAAAACTTTGATCCAATTCCTATAATTAAATCCAACACAAATGGAAGAAATCCATAGAAATATTCTCTATATCCAGAGATATAAGAATGAGTTGGTAAAAGATATAGTACATAGTAATACAGTTTTGTACTTGAATTTGGTTGAAGTACTCTTCCTGCTACAACATATTCTACATCACTCTTCACTGAAATACTTACATGATATTCCTGTAAAAAAAATCCAATGAAATGTAATTGGGGCATAGCTTAGAACATAAGTCACCATATGGAAGACTATGTCATGCCCATGCCCCTTCTGAAAGCTGAAACATCTAAGTATCTTCAGCAAAAACTCTAAATATGAAATCACAGAATCGCTTAGAGTACTGCTTTGGATCCACAGCTGATATTGACGTAGGGTCATAATGGATGGACTTATATGCATGCTCCAGCTTCTTGGTAATGTCATAATCTTGAAGTATGTCAATGATGCCAAAGAACATTACCACTTCGTAACACTCCCCCGTCTGTTCTCCCACCAGCTGTAGTTCACTCTCTGGTTTTCTTATAGTTCTTTCTACACGTGCTGGCATGTTAGCACCCAGCTTGATGCTAGCCCACCTGCAATGTTCATTTGCTTCTTAATACCAAGATTCAAAGTTATTGTCTCTTGGCTCCATTGTGGAATTAATTGTTATGCTTAAATTGTTTAGAATAATTTTGTGGTTTAGGGTTGAGACAAGTTTTGACGCACGGGCTTACTTAAATACTAAGATTGAAAGATGATACCAAGATTTGTGTATGAAGACATTTCACCTCTTAGGGTCTAGAAGAAGTTGATCCACATCTGTTCTAGAAAGACGAGGAGCTGATTCGTTCTCAGAATTGCCTGCAAGAGAGTGAACAAAACTTGTTAACCAAAATAAAGAGTTTGGAGGAAACACGTATGCACTCAATAATCTTAAGAGAGGATTTTTGACAAGATTTAAATGTTAAGAAAAAGATGAAAGATAACCGGATGGAGTTCGCCTTCCACAAGGGATTAGCTCTCCATGAGTTGATATTTCTCTAAAGTGAAGACCCACAAGAAGACTATAGTCCATAGTTCTCTCCTGTTCAAGAAACTCACAATCCCTATCTATTTGCCTGTCAGGGGAAACACGTATAAATATTTAATGCAGTTGATGAAGGAAGATGGAAAGCAAAATTAGAAAGCTTGAAAGAATTTTGAAGCAAAATTAGAAAAATAAAAGGTGCTGCAATGTATAGGTACCAAACATGTTTAATTACTTCAGTGTCAAGGCAGTGGAATAAACATCTAGAAAGCCAAAGAGAAAGAAACTGTATTTCACCTACAAAACTCTTGAAACCAAGCTTTCTGCAGTTTGAATATGAAATTGAGATCAAGGTCCTTAAGTATGGTGGTGTCATCGATCTCAGACTCAGGCTTCTCTGTTATGCGCCCTAGAGAAGATCCTTTCAAGTCAAAGCGTCTATGAATTGTATACTCGGAGCGTAGGAGGTTTCCCATAATAATGAACCGTACCTGGATTGTCAACCCTAAGACTGTTATAATTAATCAAAATGGTTTTCTTACCACAGTCTGCACTAAAAACCTCAACTGATGAAGCTTCCCTTAAATGAGTATTGCCACAAAATTCTGGCTGAAATAGTTGACTTGTTTAATAATGTCATTCACTTGCCTTTTTTTGAGTTGGCCCAGTTAACTTCACGCAATGCAAACCGTAATATTTTATCACCAAAGTGTTCTCAAAGGATCGAACGTGGTTGTAATAGGCTGAAAGCATCCTTAAAAGTACCTAGAGCACACAGTTAAAGCAGTTATTAACCTGGACTTGCAACAATCAGCATTGCTTCCAAACTATAATAGGTATGTGTATACAAAACTCACTTTCACTTCTGACTTCTTCATTGTCTTTATCATGTATCGGTCATCATCAGTCAAGTAAAAGAAGCTACCACTTTTACCAGGGGATGATAGTTCCCTAAGTGCATCGTTCCCACAAATTGATATCATGTAATCTGCAGGATCTACCTTGAACAACTTCCTCAAAGTCCTTTAGACAAATGATGATGTGGAGTTACTTTGCATGTTCTTAAATGAGAATTTAAACATCTAGAGTAATTGTTGTCATTAAGGGGAGCAAGATGCTTCACAACATCTCTCTCTCTGGTTAGCCCCATGTAGTAATCTTTTTCAGAGTTGTTAGCCGCTAAACATGTGCAGAAGCTTCTTATAGAGCTTTGTTGCCTTAGCAATCCATGCTCAGGTTCAAATGCATGTGTGACGATATACTAACAAATTATAACATTTTACTGCACTAAAAAGAGTATGATTGGATTGTAATTTATGTACAATATTGCCATACCTGAAAACTACTGGACAATAATCCTTCCATTTAAATTCACTAGATTGATGTGGTGGAGTGTATTTGCTGCCTTCTGGAGGAAATCTAGTCCAAATTTTCTCCTTTGGGTCAAAAGCTGAAGCCTTAAGATCCAGGGATGTAGCTGGAGCAGGTCTTCCTACAGAATGCCTGCGTAATCACTCCAAATGTTGATAATGTGACAAACTCCACATCACATAGAGCAGATAATTATCACAGGATCCAAGTTCGAGAATTTGATAAAATGTTGAACAAGAAAAAAAAATAGGGAATGATGTAAAACGTCATTTCACGCAGAATTAGTATAAGGAAGGAAAGATGAAACTCTTCAGATTAGGTTTATAAAGCTCCTAAAAGTAGCAAGTTTTTGTTCACCTATGTGCTTAATAGTGTCTTCAATACAAACATTAGAAACTTTTTGAATTTAATCTTTCAATATTTACCTCTTAAGAAACGGGGTGTTGATCATAATAACTAGTAAACATTTTTCTGTTTGAAACTGATCTCAATTTATCCCCTGTTTTTGGATTCCCATGGTGCAGGCAATTGGCCTGAAAACTCAATAGCAATTGTGCAGAAATATAGACCCAAATTTTGTGCTTTTTTCCCCTTGAATTGGAAAAGGAAAATCATTTTCTTTTATATTCCAAAACTTTAAGCTACTTGGCCCTTATCTTTTCTATATTAGCAACTAAGTAGAGCCAAGGAAAACAAAATACAATAATAATATAATACTAGTTTCCCTAATTGAGTATCAAAAATATTTCCCTACAAATTGGAAAACGATGTTCTTTGAAAATAATTTAAACATCTATATGCATATGGTTCAGGATGAGAAAAACACAAGTCAAAAGAAGAGCACAATATATTATTGTAACAATGAATATAGAGAATGCCACCTGATTCCCAATTGCAGATTGAGCATAAGTTCATAGTTCTTATGGCCTTTGGATATCGTTTCTCCTTGTCTTTTTCCTGGTTTTGGAGCTTTCAATGGCAATGCCAGGTTGAACTTTGGGTTTGTATCATCATGATGTACACCTAACAGCTCACAATCCAAATCTCTCCGTACTTCTCCTAAATCATTACCATCGCCATCAGTCTCCCACATGCTCATTTTATCAAATGGCCTCTCTATGCCTACGCTTACCCTCCCATCAACTGACATTCTCCTTGGTTTGTCCCCACCCTTGGTTGAATACCAGATTGCCAGTTTCTTTTGTGACGGCAGGATGGAAAACCTTTCACCCGGGCAAATCTTGCAGTCAGCCAGCTCATTAAACACATTTTTAGGATCCCATTCAAGATTGGCAGCCAGGGAGGACTCTGAAGGGTAATAAGTCCCATTTTGTTCATCTGGGTCCTTACTCCAGTTCCCAACATAGAAACTTCCATCGGGCCATTGATAAGTTCCATTTCCCTTGGGCATACCATCTTCCCAATAGCCAACATACTTATTCCCATTGCTCCATACAAAAGTTCCCTTGCCACAAATCACACCATTCTTCCACTCTCCTACATAATGGTCCTCATTCTTCCATTGATATTTCCCATGCCCTTCTTGCAAGCCACGGCGCCATTCCCCATCATACCAGTCTCCGTTGGAATAGTTCTTTAAGCCATGACCATGTTTCAAGTTCATCACCCATTGCCCCTTATAAGTGTCCGCATTTGATCCGGTATATATACCAGTCCCATCCATGTATCCGCTTTTGAACTCCCCCTCGTAAGTAGCACCGGAGGGCCAACTAAACCTTCCTCTCCCCATTGTTTTGCCTCTATTCCACTCTCCTACGTACATGCACCCGTCGGTCCATAAATACTTTCCTTGTCCATTTGGAAAATTGTCATACCAGTGGCCGGTGTAGTAATCCCCATTAGGTAGAATTTTCTCTGCAAAGTGTGCATCCCCAGAGATGCTTACACTTTTATCATTATCATCTTCAGGATCATCCTCTGTTGCATTTGCCATAGATATTGTCCCGAAAATGCTATTTGCGCGCTTTTTGGCCGCTTGTGTTTTGCGTACGGTGGCCTCCCATGCCCTTAGAACACTACTTTGCTCTTTGTTCATCGTGTGCAACTTCTTTTACACGTTAACATGCTATGATTTCAGTGAGCTAAGATCTGTTTATGGTTGATTGGAATTGAAATGTCACTGCAATGTGGGTCAAGATGCAGGAACCATGTAATGAACAAATTGTATGAATCTTACAATATGTTTGCCCCTTGTCTCTCTTGTTTCAATGAAGGAAAGCGAAAAGAGCGATTGAACCAAAGACTTTTATTTTCTTCTCAACCCCAACAAAATAAGATTCAAAGCTGTGTCAAATTCAATTTTTTTTTCTTTTGAAAATTTTGTGGTCAGGTCACTGAGAGTCACAGGTAGACCGTACAATCAGCATGCATGGGATTTGTGACAAATGAAGTGATGCCTATGTTTAAAATAAGATGTTACATGTTAAAATCCCCGCATTAATCTTGTAAAATTGACAAACATTTTGAGTTTGAGTTTTCTTGCCTAAAGAAGGGTGGAGAGGAGAGCACAATTCTCTCCAACATTGTTTCTCTTGGTGATTCAAAGGGTGACTTGTTCATCTCCTACAACCTCTAAAAGCCCTGACATTTGGAGGGTCAAACGAAAATTAGATGCGAGTTTACTATTCTTGGAGTTACAACATGAAAAAGAAAATATATATTCCTGGGACTTTTCTTTGCCTCCCAATACAAATGTTCATGCAATTGACAAGCATCGGAAAAATAACAGACATTCGACTGTTTTCAATCATTTTTCAATGCAAAAAGGAGGAGGAAACATCCAGTTGTGAAATAGTTGAGATTTAAGATTTGAGTTCCCCTTCCCTTTTATTTGTTTTTAAAATCAAATTAAGGTAGCTTTTTGTTTATAAAATGCAAAAAATACATAAATAATAGCAATGAAAATCAAATAAATGCGTTTTTATTTGGAGGTTATTGGTGCTACGTGCGCAATGAATGCTAATCCCATCATTAGTATGATGATGCTTTTTTCCTTTACCATATGCACCAAGCCAAATTGTGGGGAATGCTATTCCACATTAGTCTCTACCTAGCCTGAGGTATTGCTGGATATTGCTTGGATATCCAATAATTAACTAGGAACTTTGAAGATATCCTCCACAACAACCACCATTGCATCAGCAAATTAAACATGATTTGAGGATAGACATGGTAACTAGCAGGGAATGAGCCAATGGCCCTCAAATTTTTTTTAGTTTTGCAAGGAGGAAAACAGTGGCAGAGGTGATAGCAGGGATGAATAAATCGTCATGGATTTTGAGGGCTGCACGTTTCTTGATCATTAAGCCTGTAACCGGAATCCCGAATAGGTAGAAGAGTATGTCCTTGGCTCCAATTCCTGTAAATCCAGTCTCAATTAGCACTTCCTGGAGAATCCCTTGAAACTCTTCTTTTGACAATTCTCCTTTTGCTGCTTCCTTGTATCTCTGCAACAATTAAATGAACCACTGTCAATGATATACTACCATTTTACTTATATGGGTTATGGCTTAATGGACTTGAAGGCATTTGATTCAACACTCAAAAGTTTAATTTGTCACACGCGTTGGACTTATTGGTGATATTTTCTAATTATAAGAAACTGCTTCTGGATTTCTTAGATCAGCAAGAAAGGGGATATAGGGGTGTGGCTGACTGGAGGGAACTCAATGGCTGTACCTCATACGCTAGCTCCAGCGTCGTAGTCTTTGGCACACTTAACTGCGTGCTCCCAAGCTTTTTGTTGATTTCTCTGTCAACAGGAGAGTAAACACATTTAATCAAATGAATTAATACCATCCTTGAATGAATTCAGGTAAAGATTTATGATGGAAAGAGCTAAAAGCAAGATGAAATACTCGACAGTTTCGCATACTGCTCCGTAGAACTTAGCTGAAGTCCAATCTTTTTTGTCTTTAAAATAAGTTTGGTAGCATTTCTCTATCACGGAATCAATTTCTTTACCTTTCTTTCCTGCATCGGCAATGAATACAAACTAAGGGACTTTGTACTCTTATTATCATAAAGCTTTAAAATAACCAATCTGACCGAAATGCTAAGGATAAAACATGGGGTTTGTCTCCTTTCCGTATTACTTTTCAATATATTTTTAATTCTTATTTATGAGAATGATTCTTCAAAACAAATGTATTGAAATGTAACGAGTAAAATAAATAAATTAAAATTAAAATTAATTAGAAAATTGATTTTAAAAATTTGAAAACTCAAGTTCGATACAAGATACACTGAATAATTGTTTAAATCAAAAAACATACATATACTATTGAATCAAATATTCAATAAATAAAAATATATATGTAATATTTCTCTTGTTTTTCATTATGTATTCAATGCAACAATCAACATTTTTATACAAATACGTTTGTTCCTGTGTATCAAATTTGCAATGAAAGAAACATGTAATCCATTTATGAAGGTGGGGCAAACTTGTATGCAACTGTATATATACAAAATGAACAGTTGATGCAGAAAATTGAAGAGAGCAAGAGGGAAAAGAGAATACCAGCTGATATGTTTTGGCCCATCTTGATCTTCGTGCTCTGCAAAGTTGTGATGATATGAGTTAGAGAGGTGGACTAGAAATGAAAGAAGCTTTATAAGGATTTATCATTTTATCCAAACCCCTAAAGCCATGAAACTTGCCAGCAAGGGAGAGTATATTGCAGAGATGGCCCGGAAGCAAAGGATTGGAAAAAGCTTCAACCAAAAGAAAAGGACCCTGCTACATCATTAATAGGTACAATGTCGGTGGAGAATGTAGTATGCTTCCAGGTTTATATATTGTAACATCATTAAATGATGTCATGTTATTATAAAAATAAAAATAAAATGTTTAAATTTTTTAAATTTTAATTAAATTTTACGTAAAGTTCATTCATTTTTAAAATAGACAATAAAACTTAAAGGTATAAACACTATTAACAAAAAATATTTTTCTTTTTTTTTCTCTCAAACATTGTGGCTAATTAGTAAGCTCCCATTCTCCAACTGACCACCTCATACTAGTTGCTCTCCAATGGAGGGGAGCACCCTCCCAATCAGTGCTCCCCCTCCCTCGGCCTGAAATTTTTCTTTTGTAAAAAATATATATATACAATTCATATAATAATAATTTTTAAAATTAATAAAAGATAAAATTATTTTTTTAATATTATCATGTCATCAAATTAACAAAAACACTCATAATTGACTAACAGTTAAATGTCTATATGAAACTTAATGAACTTATGTGGAATTTCAGTTAAAACTTAAAAAAAAATTAGATATTTTACCTTAAAAATAAATATAAAATTTTTAAAATAAAAATACATTTTTTTTTCTCTCTCAAATATTTTTTTCCTCTTTGATTTTTTTTTATCCCTGTCCAACCCCATTAAAATTATCACCTTTACTCTGTTTATCCTGAAATGAAATCTGTTTTAATCCCGACTTTCTTTCAAAACTTTGTGCAAAGCATTTCTTCTCAACTGTTAGATGTTGTAGGAACATTTATTAAGGTAAAACCGTATGAAGATAATCGAATATTGCATTTAATATGGAAACGTAACAGTTCAGATTGTGTAATGGTTGGATGCCAATCAATGATAAAATGTAAAAAACTAGAATTATAACAGTTGTTCCTAAGACATTTGTTAGCATTTTGTCAATTGTTTTGTGGGCATATCAAACAACTCAGCCAATTTACACATGGTTTGCCGGGGAATATATCATATAAAAGAGGTGAACTTTCCGTTTTGCCCACACTTGAGCCAAACTCATCTTATTGTCGTGTTTAATAATAGAAACATTTTAACTTTTACTCGTAGATTCGAATATAAAAATTACTTAAAAATATATCATTAATATCAATAAATAAGAGTTATTTTGAATATTTCATTATCTTATTGGGTTTTGAAATTATACAATTTTGTCAAACTTTATCTTAATGGAAGAAAGATAAAAACAAAAGGAAAAGAAAAAAGAAAGATTGAGAGAGAGAAAAAAGAGAAAATTGCATTTATCTTTTAAGTAATTTTTAAAAAAAATTATAAATATTTAATTTTAAGTTTATTTTTATAATAATATGATTCAATGTACAACTGGTGCATCAAATAAAATTCTTTAGTTGTATCCTTTTAATCTTTGCGTTGAATTGTAACTATAGTTCATTTTGGTGTATGATCTGGTTTGTCTCCTGTCCTTTGCGGCTTTAAGTGGAGTTGAAACGATTGCTCATTTTTGGTTTGAAGGTGCCACAAATGCAACACAAACGCATTGGAATTCCCTTTTGTAATGTACCAAAAAAAATATAAATACATTGCACAAAAAGTAAATGCAAAGGCTATCAAATGGAAAGAAGACATAATCTCTTCATAAAAAAATATATGCAGTTAGTGTCTATTTGATAATCCAAAAACAACTTATTGGTAGAAAATTTTTTTTATATAAAATATTTTATAAGAAAATTTAATTTTTTCTATTATTGGGATAATTTGTCAAGAAAATTTTCTATTATTTGGATCATCTTGTGCAAAACACATGGACTTATTTGGGAGTTAGTATGATAAATAGGAATTAATTACAAAATAATTATGACATTTGATTTTCACATTAAAATTAAGAATAGAAACGAAAAGACAAAATTGCAAGAAATGATCATCTTGATAACTTGATTTCAAAAATATCACCCAAAATAAAATTAATTGCTTTTAATCATATTTAACCATAGCTTGACAAAATTACATTTGAAACCATTTCAAATAAATTAAGTCATTTATCACAATTTTTACACATCTATCTGTGCTTTTGATTTCTCTCTCTCACCATGTAATTCTTTTTAATTTTATTAATTTTTCTCTTCAGTATCCCTCTGCTGTGTTCTCTATTTCTCTCTTTTATGCTTTCAGTATGTCAAATGATAGTTTGGATGTGCTTGGAGTGGGTGTCTATTTGGGAAATTTAATTTTTAAATGTTTTGGAAGAAACTAAAATGGTAAAAATGATTATAAATGTTTGAAATTGCTTTTAATTAGATCAATTCAAAGTATAAACACCAATAAATTTAAGAATTTGAAATTTATAAACCTAAGATTTTAAAGGAAATTTTTTTTTTTTAACCAAAACAGATATTTTAGATGAAGAAAATCGTGCTTTTATTTATGAAAACATGTTAGAAACACTTTAATTGGTACAAAATCATTAAAAAATAAAAAAATGAAAAGAGTTGAGAGAATTTGATGTTTTGATTCGTAAGTAACAATATTTTAGACATTAAACTGTAAAAAAAATTTTTAAATATAACGTGTACCAATAATATTTTTGCAACATGACGTGTAGCAACAATATTTTTTTCCAACATAGCTTGTAACATGTATTCATGCATGGTGTGTAATAAATTTTTTTTTTCAACATGATATGTAAAACTTTTTTTAACTATATGTAACATGTTTTTATACATGATGTGTAACAATATGATTTCAACATGGCATATAACATCATGTGCACTTAAAAATAGAAAAGTTTTATTAAGGGTAAGTTTCTCCAATTTGATTAAAAGCATTTAAAATTATAAAGATGGCTATTTTTGAAAACATCTTGTCTTTGAAGGTTATTTTTTAAAACGACCCAAATGAAAATAAGACAAATAAATAATGATATTTTTCAAAGCATTTAATCTAGATATGACAATTTTAAACATAACATGTTAATACGAAACAAGAAAATACAAGGTTAAACAACTTTGGGTTTAACCTTAATATTTTTTATGTCTAATTGTGTCTGACATATTTAAAATATAAAAATTTTTGTGTTTTAAATGTGTCGAATACAAATAACACATTTAAACACGTTTAATTAATTATATTAATCATATTATCATATTTAAACATATATACATAACACATTTATTAACTTATTAAAAATTAATAATCAAATATTATTTTAGCTCTACTTAAATAATTTTAAACAACTATTTTAAAAAGTTTTTTGAATTTCATAAAGTTAATAATGTAATTATCCCCGAGCCCTAATTTTGGATTTTTGCTTTGTTTTAAGGTTAGATGTTAATGAGAATTTTATTAGTATGAATATGATAAATTGATAATGAATTTTATGTATGTTATTTATGTTAAATTTTATTAGATTTGATATTATTGTTATTTTATTTTGTTATAATTATTGATTTTAAATTTAAATAATAAAATTATATTCAATTGTAAAATTTTTTATTTAATCGTGTTAAATATGTTAATCATGTTATTAATCGTGTCGTATATTGACACATTTAATAAATGTGCTGATCATGTTGTGTTGTGTTACACAGTTATTAAACATATTTATATACGTATTTCAGATACAAACACGAATAATTATTTGTATTGTGTTTGTATTTAATTTTATCGTATTTCGTGTCTAATCGTATCTAATATAATTATAATATAAAAATATGAATTGCCAAGTCTAATTTAATCACATCATAATGAAAGTAAACTCCAATTTTTAAAAGAATTTCCATCTAATATTTTTTTAATTTAACACTATAAAAATATTAATATTTATTAATTGTGTAAAACATCTAAAATGTATATTTACAAATATATATTCATTAAATGATGATCACGAAAATATTTTTTATTATAATTATTAATAAAATTTATTTAATTTATAAATAAAAGTATTAACTGCATTGAATGATTTCATTAAAAAATATTTTTAAATTTTAATAGTATTGAATAATTTAAATATCAATATTTTAAGTTAAAACTTTTTTAAAATTAAATATTAACATTCATCAAAGTTATTATTCTAAATTTAGTATAAAAGTAGTTTTTCTGTTTTTCGAAAAATATGTTACACAAGAGCATAAAACATTTTACGTAGTCAATAAATATTTTTCCTGTTAACCCATAAAATATTTTATATCTGAAATAAAATTTTCATCTTCCGAACAAACATAAGTCTTAAAACCGTTTAATTATGTCTGCAATAAAATGCATTAAAGCATTTGTCATCATAATTGCCATTATAAGAGACTGTTTACGCCGAAACCTGTAATTTCGGTAAGCTGGAATGTCAAACTCTCTAATGTTATCCCAACAGAGAATTATTTTTTCACTTGTAATTTATAAAATCTAAATGAGCAGTATTGTACCACCACCCTTTCCGTTCAAAGCACAGAAAACCATTAATATCTTTACATTTGTGAACTATTGGTTCATCTAGGCACCATTTGACCAAAATGAAAAAAATACATAAGGCATAAAGTAGAAAGATATAGATTCTTATAGAAAGTTGAATCAAGGTCAACAAGATCTAAATGCAACACCACCTTACCAAAAAAACCCATTTGATCACACAAACTTTTTTCCTTTTTTTCAGATCTAAACAGACTTCAAGCTTAAAACTTCAACTTGAAAATTGTGCACAACTTCCTGCCTCCATTAAACACAAGTAATTTCAGATGATGTACCATGCAAAACTCTAATTTTCACAGCCAACACCTGTAACAAATTAACTAGACTAATATATACTTTATGAATATGTGAATCCAGGCTCATTGAAATTACTGAAAAGCTTGAGCATAGCCCACCGGAAATCCATTATTCCACCAAATGAGACAAAGCATTGTGGATACGATTCTGGGTTATCTTTTAGGACATGAAAATCCCTTATAGTCTCTGGAGTGAGGAGGAAGACGAAGAAACAAGTGGTTTAGCAAAATGCAAACCTGATTGGTCAAACCTGTAGCAGATGTTTGCCTTTCCCTTCCATTTCTGAAAAGAACTTTGCTGTTCTGACATTCACAATGAGTAAATTTCACAAGGTATCAGTTAATTTAAAAACCATAGGAATATTACAACAGAGGCAAGTCCTTAAGAAACTCTTGTCGACACTTTTCCTCATGTCATTCTAATTTAATGAACCTTGAGGTATTTCAGAGAAATCCATCTTTACAGTCAATAAATTGGTTTTCCATCAAGAGCTCCGTCACACATCCAAGCAAAGATCTGGGCAGTGCTGGATGATGTCAAGGAAAGACAGATCACAGGAGCAATATATACTCATATCATCAAACAAAGTTGGAAGTCATCATTGATTTAACTTTTTAACAGGGGAGGAAGCAGAGCAAGTCTAATGGGTCGAAGAAATTGAATAAAAGAGTTTGAGTGAAATACATACCTCTGCTGAACGACATTATCCAATGGAGCAAGAAGATGTGTATTGGAGATGGAATAGGGTGATGAAAATGTTGATTTAGATGAAAGAGTTGAAGATAAAATGGAATATGAATTCTTATAAATTAGTGCTGCTTTTGTTGCCAAGAGAAAGAAGATTTTCCCATCATTCCTGCAGCACACTTGATTCCTTTTTATCTCCAAACACCAAACATGCCAAATAACTAGAATTTTCAATGTGAGTTGGATTCAGGCAGCAGTTAATTTGGATGTAAGAAAAGCAATGAAATGAAACCTCTCAATATAACCTAAACAGAATCACTCAACCATTTTTATCATTAACAATAATACAATAACCACCATTTAATAGATAAATTTAAATACATCCACATCAAAATTTTTTATACAAATGTTTACGGCAACTGCTTGGTTACTAACAAATTGTTTTAGTTCTTGATGGCAACTGATGGGATCATTTCCTGGCTATTTCCAATACAATCTAAACAGGGTGGCTTGGCAGCTCCATAATAAAAGAATGCCATCATTTTCGACAGCTCATCTGCAGTTCGAATAGCTGAACAACCAGCAGATTACAAGTTCATCGCATCAATAACAAGACAATGGCAAGAAGTTGGGATGATTACTGTTTATTTAAGCACGTACCTTGCTCCCGATACAAAATTTTCCCAGCTTTAGTGAATATTAATTCTGGAAAGACAGACACTTTTAGAGCAGAGACCAAAGCATCCTCAACTACAGCATCAACTGCTACACACTGATAGAGGTACCTTAAATTAGGACCAATGATTTAAGGAAGAATGCTGGAGTACCAGAAACAATCAAATAGAGATACCCACTCTTGGTGAAGGCAGGCTGCAATTCCATATGATGTGCACAGCTTTCTCCAGCTCATCCCAAACTCTTTCATTTTCTTTTGGCCTGTGGAAATCATAACATATTGAGACTCAAGAGTGTTTATATCTGTTTGTTTATTATTTGCTGGAAAGGGAAAGAAAAACTAACCTTTTGTAGCGGTTGTGCACAAGAATGATTAAAGGGCTAATGTCCTTGAATACAGTCTCTTCCCATTCAGCAATCTTAATGTGTTTGATTGGACGAATATAATTATCATCTTGCCACACTACTTCATTCTCACTATCATCATCCTCATCCTTCTTCGCATTCTTGATAGTGATCTTATCAAAGAACTGGCCAAGGTTGAAACCCCAGCCATCAGCATCTTCAGGCCAATCTGGATCGTCCTCATCTACAACCAGGGGATAATCAGCCAGAAGCTTTTGCATCTTGTTCAACTTTTCAGCAGGGTCAAGCTCCTCCTGAATTTCAGGATGCTTACAAATAACGTCCCTAATCTTGGCCCTCCATTCACGTCGCTCGTCATCATCAAAACGATATGCATCACCCATCTCACCCTGTTTCGTTGAAGAATCATCGTCATCCTCATCATCACTGTCACTTAATTCTCGTCCCGTAAATTTCTTTCCAATTTCTTCTACCATTCCATGTGTTCTTACTCCATTTCTAATGGAACTTCCCCTCTGCATTTTTCAAACAAGTACTAATTTGTAATTGGAAATTAATTTCGAGGGGAAAAAAACGAGAGAAAGGAATAAAAGAACCAAGAACATACCCAGAAAGGAAACTTAAGTAAGTTTGGGTTGGCTGAGGAAGACAGAAGAAAAGGTTTTAGTTTATTCTGTTTTGCGGGAGACAACCAATACTGGTACTGGATATTGAGAGTGTGGTGCAGCGCCATTTCTATTTTCTGTGTAATCTTTTTTCTAAATTCTCAACGCAGAAACCAAAAACACAACAATTTAGAATATAAGTAGCAGGAATCAAAACTTTTCCAGACTAATATGCTTACAAGTGACGAGCTTCATCACCCAAATTCAATGTGATGCTCCCCTTCTCCTCCTGCTTCCTTCTTCTTTGACAAAACTAAACCCCTCCCATAAACCACACAAGTTTGGCTCTGGATGGTAGATAAGGGCGAGATCATTAACATATGTTGGGCTTCTTTCCGTTTGACAAAAGCCCATTTTCATATCTATATCTATAATCTATTACATTCTTAAAAGGGGCTTCCTCGTTTAGCCATATATGAGCTAAAGTGGTTAGTTACGTTTTTAAGTAATAATAATTTAAAATTTGATAGTTGATTATTATGGAGCTGAGGGTTACTTTGTGTGTGATGAGATTTAGATTGAGTTTTTTTTTTTTAATTTTTTTTATCTTTCTGTTTGGTAAGTTAAATATGTTATGGGCTGGAACTATCTCTTTCGGCCTTGCAATGCTGGGTTAGTTTGTGTTGATGGGCCATTTGGACTGAGAGAGAAAGAAAGAAAAAGGAGGAAAGTAAGGGAAAAGAACACAAGTAATTAGAATATTAGGTCAAAAAAATATTTTGATGATTTTTTATTATTTTATTTGTTGTATTTATTCTACTCTTTCTTTTGTTTTATTTAAAATCTTGGTTATAAAAATAATTAAATTATTGATGTAGTAAATAGAGTAAAAACATGGGTTAAAGAAAAAGAAAAGAAAATAAAATATATAGGTGATTGGTAAAGTAGGTGAAAAATGTTTTGATTATTTTTAGAGGATAATGATTTTATAAAAAAAATAAAAATGATATGCAATTGGATAAATAGTAATTTCATTGGTTACAAGATAATGAATAAATTGAAAGAATATATCAACAATAATTTGATTAATATGAATAAAAAGTAACATGTTTATTCTATGTTAATTGCTAATATCAAAATGTTGTGAATGATTTTAAAATCTATATTATGCTATATATAATTATTTAAACGTTGCATTTATATTTATAAAATAGACATATATGGATAAGATCGTAGATAATAATTAAAAATATAGATTTTTTATTTTATTTTCTTAAAACATTATAATTACCAATTTTAGGAAGATAAAATCAGTCAAAAATATGAATCTATAACATTCTTAAAATGAAGCCCGTTTGCTACATGTCAATTAATAAGGCATCCACATCGACACTTAAAAAAAGGGGTTTTAAAGCTTTTGAAGATTAAGTTGGGGCCACATGTGATGGGTTGGGAGTCAAAAGGGTTGTACCATAGGTTTGTTGGCTTTTCATCTTTTGACAGATGAATTCTTGACGCGTGTGTAGTGCACTGGTCATAACTCTAGTTTTAGATAAAAAAAAGCCCAAGACTCCTTTAAAGTGACATTTAGCAATCTCAAAAATTGACATTTGATTAGCCATTTAATTAGTCATATGGCGTGTTGATCAGGATCTATGTGCTAGGTTTGGACGAGCCACATACCTGATGGATTTAGATTCCTTCTCCGGTGGGCTTGGACATTATTGATCATTTTCCTATGTTTCTTTTCTCGTGTCCCTTTGTTTTCTTGACCCAACTTAATGATGACTAATTATTTTTTATGCATTTTTTTCTCTTCTTACCCTTAAGCTTTCAGTGTTCTCCTTAAGTTGGCTTGGACTGGACGAGGGACATTGTTAATTATTTTCATAAATCGTTTTTGTGCTCGCGTCTATCTGTTTGTTGGCTCATGTGATAGTGTTTTGGTTTTTTGGGATTTGGGGCAACCTCTTCGATTTTGTACAACCGGTTAACGTGTTTGGCGTGAAATGGGTGTCGCGTATTAGTTATTCAACACTATCTTGTTGATGTCCATCATTGACCTATTATGTCTTTGCATGCTCTTTTTTAGATTTCTAGGAGTTTTTAGATGTGGTTTTCAATCTTGGTATTTTTTTCATGGTTCTTTGTGTTGTTGTATATTTGGATTTCTCTGCTTTCTCTATGTTTTCTTCGGTGGTTAGAGTTTTCTCGAGTATAAAGAAGTTTTAACTTTTGGATTGTTTAGTTATCCTTTGAACCGGGAAAAATGGATTACGTAAAGGTTCAATTTTTTGTCATTAACATGCATAGATTAGGTTTTGATACAATAGTCAATAAAAACATGGAGTCATGTTCTTTTTCACTTTTATTATTGCTATTTTGGTCTTCGATCTCAAATTTGTTCATTTATTTATGGTTCTGCTTATTGATATCATTCTTATTTGTTGTTTTACAAGGGACTCTATTTCAGATTGTCTGTTAGTGTTTATGTGAATTGTAAGCAATTTATTTAATACTTTTGTTTTTTGTTATACATTGCAGTGAAAACTAAAGTTGATGATAATGTTTGTGTTGGATAAATTGATAGGTCTTTTTTTTTAAGTTTGTTTTCTTTCTTATTGTCAGAAAGATGGACTAGGAATGTTTAAAACATTGACATTGACAGGTTTCAGTTACCTGTCAGTTTGTTTTTTTCATTCTGGTTGTTACAACGTTCAATAAGAGCATGCAATGATGTTTTTGTTCACTTGTGTTATTGGAATTCTGGGTTTTCATCTGAATTCCATTCATGGGCTCTATTATCGATTTCTTTCTCATTTTTTGAATTGCAAGAGAGTCTGCTTCAATTTGTATGCTAGTGCTTATAACAATTGCAAGTAATTTACTTGATGGTTTTCTTTCCTTATATATTGTAGTGGAAAGCGAAGTTGATAATGATGCTCAAATTCAACAAACTAATAATTTTGTTGTTACTCATAGGTTTCTTTTTTCATGGGTGAGTCATTTTTCATTTGTGTGTCATTTTTAATTTGTAAGCTACTAGGATTTGTTAACTGAGTATTCAATTTAGGTTAATTTTTACATTATGTTTAAACTATATTTGTTCTATTTCAAACAAATTGGTTTACATTTATAGTGCCAAATCAGAGTTGAAGCAAAAAATTTTTGGTTAATGACGAAAAAATATAACGCATTATTAAATAATAATTAGAGAAGAATGTGACATTTGCATTGCTAAATTGATTTTAGATGGAAGGAAAAGATAAAAAGTTAAGGACGAGATATAATTATTAGGCCGATTAAAGCTTTTGTTAGCATATTTCTTCTTTTTTGAGTTCACAGGAATAATTTCTTTAGGTATAATAGAATATAATTAATGCATCCTTAAACCAATTCATCAAAAATGATGAATCTGTTACTCAATTTGTTCATTGCTTTGTAACGTACGTACGTTGTGACAAGGTATCAACACAAATTGTAAAGTGTTCTCTATTACTTTTGTTTTCAACAGTGCACTTATTTTCTTCTATATTCTCTTCATTTATTGATTTACTTTTTAAAGTCAAATTTTATTGAAATTACATATGCAAGATATTACAATTTTGATCGAAAATTTCTTTTGGGTTAAAATACGTGGTTGGTTATCCCTGTACTTCATACATTTTATGATTCATTAATATGTCTTTCGTATTCGAAATTTTTTGCTAGACTTCACTACTTTTTGGTATATAAAATTTGTCACTCTTCATAAATGTTACTTATGTGATATTTATGATTAAAATTTACTTAATTATCTATGAATATCGATTTTTTTTTCTAATTTCTCAATAGAGTAACCAATGCTTTTGTTCAAAGGAAACTAAGGGTCCGTTTGGTACACTGCAATGTAAAGCACATTACCTGCAATGTGGCTTATTAAATTACATTGCAGCATTTGTTTTGTAGCAGATCACTGCAATGTAAGATTGCAATTAGACCTGTCAATATGGGCTTAGCCCATCGGGTTGGCCCATTTTTAATTAAAAATGGGACGGGTTGGGTCATAAAATTTAAGCCCATATTAAACCCGGGCTTAAATGGGCTAGCCCGTTTGGGCTATGGGCTAACCCGGGTTGGTGCGGGTCAGCCCGGCGGGCCAAACGAAAAAAAAACGTGTTTGTTTTAATTTTTTTGGCTGACCGCTTCGCTTCAGCTT
>NW_018397271.1:3772599-3772721 GCF_002168275.2 Theobroma umbraticum | reverse complement strand
AGGGCCGGGCTGGCCCATATTGACAGGTCTAATTGCAATGCAATCACATTACAGTCAATGGATGTAACGTGATTGCAGTCCAAAACCAATGCAATCACATTACATTGCACTCTGTAATGTTC
>NW_018397271.1:3763458-3771979 GCF_002168275.2 Theobroma umbraticum | reverse complement strand
ATTAAAAATAAAATATAAAATATTATAATAATAAATAAAAATAAAATATAAAATATTATAAATATATTTAAGAAATGATATTATATAAAAATTAATAACAAAAATATAAATATATTAAAAATAAAATATAAAATATTATACTAATAAATAAAAAAAATATATGATATTAAAAATATATTTAAGAAATGATATTATATAAAAATTAATAATAAAAAATATAAATATATTAAACTTATATTTTAATAATTAGGGGTAATTTTGACAATTAACATTACATTCCCACTAAAGTACTTGTAAACCAAACACTGTAATGTTATCTTCCTTGCATTTTAATCATTATTTTGCTTACATACCAAACACTGTAATGTTATTTTACCTGTAATCACATTGCTTGCAATCACATTACTTGCAATCACATTACTTGCAATCACATTACCTGTAATCACATTGCATTGTAATGTACCAAACGCCACCTAAAAGTCATGTGTCGGGTTGCATTAATTTTAGCTTTATTGAATAGTGTAGACAAATTGCAAAATAAAATTGCTGGTTGTGTTATGTTTCTTATTTTGTTTGCTATTTATTATGTATGATTTAAGGTTTTGTTCAGAAAACCAGAAAAAAAGTTCATATAATGCAAATATGTACAGGATTTGAATTTAAGTACCTAAAAGCTAATGGAAGTTGTTAAAATTAAAGAAATTAGTTTTAGAGATTGTTTAGCAGTAATAATTGGGTGGAAGAAAATGAAAGGAATATAACAAAAGGTTATCATTCAGGTTTTGTTGATATTATTTTTAAACTTCTTTACGATAACTATTATAAACATGAATTATTTTTGATGTACTATTTCCTGTGAAAGCTTTCTTTAAGGTTCATACTTTTATTTTAATAATTAAGGAAGCCCCATTGAGGCTTCTTTTTATAAGAGTTATTGATGTTATCGCATTGGTGCATATGAAAATGAAACTTCATTGATGCGATTCATTTTTATGTGAACTTTCTATATTAATTAGTACTCAACATATACTTTTTTTTATACTTTTATTTACATATGGATGTGGAAAATTTCTTTTATGCAAGACAAAAAAGAAAAATTTTACTTATAATTTTATATTTAAGCAACCGTGAAGTTAATATCATGAAAAGATTTCTCTTTTTCTATTGAAGTTATTCTATATGTATAATTGGCTGATCTTTGTTTTGTTCTAACAACAATTTTATTTTTTTTTGGAACATTAGTAGTTATCACATGATATTTTACCATTTGTTTGTGCTTTCTTGCTCATTTTATGTATTTTGTTTTGCACATGTTTTGTTTGTATCATGTGTTGATTTTTTTCCCTTTTATGCTATCGGTGTTTGTTATTATACTGATTTTTGATTAACAGTGCTCATTAGTTTGATTAATTTACTTACTACTTTTAAACAATGTCAAAATAATTTTGCTATTTTTTCCTTCTTATAATTCATTTAAAATATTTGCTCAAAGTCAAATGCTTTTTTTCATGTGAATCTGATTTGGCCTTTATTTATTCTTTTGTAGCATATGCATTAATTTTGAATTCAACATGGACAAAGGCTAGTAGTGCATTTTATCATGTGTTTTTTTTTTTTTATAATTGAGAGAATGGAGATTTGAAATCTACTCTTTAAGTAGTAGGATCATGCACTAATCAATAAGTTAAATGCTTGGGTGCATTTTGTAATGTGTTTTTACTTAATTTGCTTTTCAATTACTACATTTGATTTCTTTCTTTATTTTGTTGTTTTATTGGTCTATTTTTTTAAAGCTTGCATCTATAGATATCAGTTATACGAGTTATTATAATTTTGATGAAAAAGTTTTGTTTGCTAAAAATACATACATGTTTAGTGTTTTATCTATAGGTATTTTATCCATTCTTCTTTTCATTTTCTTTAGACAATTTAAGACTCATCTGTGGTTATAGATAAACTTAATTAATTAAAACAAAATAAAGATAGTAGATTAATAATATTAAGAGTTAAAAAATTTTCTAGACTTAAAAAAACTTTTTAAGTCCCATACATTTATATCTGAAAATAACACTCCATATTGAGGTGAGTTAATAATCGCTTACCTCAACTAAGTCACATTGCTGCTTTATCAATTGAAAACTCTCAAATTCCTGCTTTCATAGCAATATTACATTTTGCTTACAACATTGCAACTTATGACATAATATTTTATTATCTATTCTTGATTTGTTGCTCATGTTATCTATTCTGTTCTATACATGTTTTGTTTCATTCATGTATTGATTTCTTTTACTAAACACCAACATCAATACTCAGTTAATTTAGAAACCTTTTCTCTCATACTTTATTAATAAACTGATTACCAAACCTAACTTCTGGTTTCTTTTTTACTTGTGTAGAGCATCCTTCAAAGCAAGCCAATCATCAAAGAATAACCCGACTAAAGAATCTTTGCCCACCCTTTAATACCAACAAATCCTGTAACTCCACTCAAAATTATGCCCCACATTGCCTTATAGTATTTTTAGAAATGCAACATGATAAATTGAACACTATAATGATAATTTTTGTATATACACAGATCTGCAAAAACACATCATCAGATGATGATCTCAATTTTGTTCAAAGGCGTTGGTTTTTTGTTAACTTGGTGGGAACAACAGCATGATAAATTCAACACTATAATGCTGACTTTTGTATATACACAAACATGCACAAAAAAACACAACTGCATATCATCATTTTCATTTTGTTGATAAACAGTCTCTTTTTGTAACGTGGATGAGAATGAATATACCACATTGTAAATACTATCTTATATTTTTTTTGTTTACAACAACCATGATAAATTAAACACCAGATTAGCATCTTAATTTTCTTCAACACCGTTGACTTTGTCTCAAATAGCTAGAAATGAATGTTTAAAATTATAAAAACCTATAATATACTCTTCTGTTTCATACTAAAAACAATAACAACTATTCTCTCTCTCTCTCTCTCTCTCTCTCTCTCTCTATATATATATATATATATATATATATATATATATATATTACTATCAACACTTGCTTCAAAATTTTTTATTTAACTCGAGTGCAATACACAGGGTAAAATTTAATATATGGTAAAAATTTACTTGCACCCAAGGTAAAGGAGGTAAATGAGTGGTTTGGGTCACTTCAAGTCAAAAAAAAATTGATCATTTTCATGCTTAGATTATTTCATATTTCGATCATTTGGGTTCATATTATCTGAAATAAGGGTTGTTATTTTTTATTTAGTTTTGACATTTGAATTATTTGAGCTCGATTATTTCACATTCATGTTCTTTAAGTTTTAAAGTCAAATGACAAACGATTCTAATTTAATTAGTTTTTATCAACAATAATTAAGTTATTTAATGTCATATATTGGTTAACTTGTAGCATTCTTTTAATTTTGATTTTTGTTATCATAAAAATAATTTTTTTAAAAAAATTAAATCATATAAAAAGGATAAAACAAGTGAATCAAAAGTTATTTATTAATTTATTGTTATTTTATATAAAATATTAACAATTTGCTCTAAAAAATTTATTGATGAATTTTTTATTAATTGATACTTAATTTTTATTTTATTGTACATATTGTTATTAATAATTCACTATGATTATGGTTAGACTTATGACTTATCAAGTCAATCATAACTCCAAAAATTTGAATAAGCATTAATCAGTTTCATAAATATTAGAGTTTTATTGAAAAGTAAATGGTTAAAAAAGCCTTTCAAATTTTGAATATAAATAATATTTAGTACTCCTTAGTTACTTTTAAAAATTAAAATTTATTATATGAAATTTAAATGATATGCAATGATATTTTTTTTTGAAAATTAATGATAACATATTTTTAAATTATGAAAAGAAAGATTCTCAAATTTAGGTCTCTTTCAGTTGCATTTTATGTCATTATTTTCGATAACTATTCACCAATTAATTAAGATGAAGCAAAGTAAAATGTTTAAAACTAATTGCCATAATAAAATTTATTGAATTATTATCAAATATTTTTTTTAATTTATTTTTTTAAATATCATCATCATCATCATCATCATCATCATCATTGTTATTATTATTATTATTATCTAAAAAAGAGCTTTTACCTATGATGCACAATTATCAAAATTGAATTTAACATAATACTATAAAGAATTTATTTTTATTCTTTTTTACTCATAATTAAGAAGCATAATATCCAAAATTATATAAAAATGTAAGAGGAAAAACAAGAGAGTTTAAAAGATAATTCAAAGTTGTTAAATGTTAATAAACTAATAGTTTGTCTGTTTATTATTTTTAATTAAATGATTTTTAAAAAGGATAAAATTATACTCAATTCAATGTTACGTTGTTTCAGGTTTCAATTTTTTTAGTTGTTTGAGTTTGGATGGTTTTGAGTTTATGTCATTTCAAAATCGAAATGAAAGAGTTCTAGTTCAATTTAAGCAAGTTTGGATTTTTTTTTCTACTTAAATCAAGGGTTAGGTCGAGTTTGAGATCATGTAGGTTTCTTGAGTTTGAGTTAGTATTGGTCACTTTAACCAAAAGATTCATAACCATTTCTTACTTATCCTAAGTTTAGTCAATCAAACATTTCAATGCATGTAAAATTTGAAATTTTAATTTAGAGATTTGAATTCAAATCTTAGGTTTAAAGGATTAAAATTTAATCAGATAAAAGAAAGGCTGCCTTCTATTAGATAATCTAAGAACCTAGATCCAAATCTAATCATCGATTGTCAAAAATCATCTTCGTTGACCCTTTTCATTTTTATTATTCTTTATATCGTGCTTTTAATTTGTAACATCCCTGACTTTCGTAGGAGATGATTATGTAGTGTTTGGTTCTAATAGCCTATCTTAAGGGCTAGAGATGAATGTATGAATGTGTAAATGTAGATTTGAGAGCATGTTAATATGGTTGAGTGTAACAGCTTTGACTTTGACATAGACTATGTACGATTTTGGTTAAGCTAAATGATGAGTTAATTAAAAACTTGAGTATGTGTGTATGAACTTAAGAATATGATTGTGTATATGAAAGTATGACTTTGAATTTCTAACATGTTTAAGGATTTTTAAATGGTGTTATATGTGCATAAGTCTACACAAATGTGAACTATGACACTTATGCAAGAATATTGAATTATGATTGATGAATTGTGTGTTTAAATGTTTGATTGAAACTTTGGATTTGTATTTTGAATATGTGTGTTGAAATTAAGAGTTATGTGGTTGATATGAGATGTTGTTGATGTAAAAAATGCTATGGAAACTCGAAATTGGAGATTAGATAATTGACAGGGTTAAGAAATTTTGGTTTTGGAGCAAATGTATTGATAGATTCATTAATTTATCGATACATTCTTAGCAGGAAGCTTTGGGAAGCATTATGTAAGATTTCTATTCATACATTCAAGGATGTATCGATAGATTTGAATTAGGGGACATTTTGTAAAAAATGTATTGATAGATTTTCCCAATCTATTGATAGATTTGAGACAAAATACATCCTACTTGATTTCAATTGATACATGGACACATGCATCAATAGATTTGAGGGAAAGTTGCAGGAATGTATAGATAGATTCTTAAATGTTGGTGCATGCATGCAAATTGGCAAAAATTATAAAAACTTTAATCATTTCACTCGTTTGAAACAAAAGAGGAGTAAACCCCATTACTTAGCCCTTTTGAAACCCAAGTTTCCTATTGAGGTTTAGAGCTCATTAAAGCTGTTTAGGATCTTGGAAAACAATGTTGGAAGTAAGGTCAAGCCTCCTAACAGTTTGAATTATCATTCAATTGGTTTATAATTCTAGTTCTTATGTTTATCGTAGCTGAACCTTATTCTCCCTAAGATGGGAAATTTGTAAAGTTTGAATTGGTTTGGTGAAACTACTAAGGTGAGAAACTAAGTACTTTGATCTTGGAATTTGAAGTTTAAGTATGAAATATCAAATTGTTGAAAGTTAAGCTATGTTGAGTCTTGGAAAATATTTGGATGCCAAGAAAACCATAATGTATGTTCTATTTAAGGGAAAGTTGGAGCTTGACTATATTTGCTAAGTTTGAAAGTTTGTTGGTGAGTAAGGAAAGCTAGAATTGGCAACTAATGAAGGGTTCTTGTCACGGTGAATGGGACATTCTTTTGAAATAATATAAATTACTAAATTTTTGTATGTATGTATAAAATATATATTAGCACGGGTAGTATGCTTTTGAAATGTTAGCCTAGAAGTGTTACACTTATGCCACCATTTGATTATGAGATTGAAGTTCTAACTACGTTTGAGCAATGATCTTGATTTTTATTAAAAAAAGGTTTTATGTATATATACAAAAGCTACATATAAATATACACATAAAAAATTAAAAAATTAAAAACAAGCCTCTTTAAGATGTTTAACCATTGATGAATTTTCAAATATTATGATTTGTTGCATTAAGGGCCATATGATGGCATTTGTGTTTAATTTGCTTTGAATTTGAGATTAAGGCCTTTTGGTTTTGTAGTTTTCTTTCCATAAGTTGTTGAACATCTTGCCTTTGAAATGTAGTATTGCTTTTGTATTGTGCCAATCCACTAAGCATCATAGTTTCTCTATTATGATAGATCATTGAGCATTATTATTGCTATTTTAAGTTAGTTTGTTGAACTTCTAGAAATATACGTGCACATATATGTTGAACATGGCTCACTACCCAAGGCTTGCAAGAATGGTGATAAGTAAGGGAGGTGGTAAAAGTCTCACCCATGATTCTTACCTTTGTATGAGTTTTGCTTGCAAGCATGGTGGTAAGCAAAGATAGTGGTAAGAGTCCCTCCTGTACTTCTTGCTTGCAATGCTTCGATTTTTGTTCAATGGTTATGGTTTCCGACGCGTCTGTGAAGCTAATTATGCCATTTGATGATTTAATTTCGGATGATGACAATGATATTCCGTCAATGACTTCATGTACATCTCTTTGAGCTTTTCATAACCTCATCCTATTGTCATAAACAAAAGTAAATTAATATTATTTTTGCATATAAAAAAGCAATCAATAAAATCAAACAAATCAATTTTGTCATAGAATACAACCACATGAAAACAACACAACTATGACGTCCCTACTTTTCCCATCACATTTTCTCTATTTGTGAAACTATTTTTTATTTTATAATTAAACCATTAAGCTATTACTATAATTTTAACTAAAAATTTAACATTCAAAGTGGCTTGCTTCATCACCCATGAATTTTCTTGATCTACAAAATAAAAAAAAATATATAAAATTTCCTATCTTAATTATTTCAAATTGGCTGAGTGAAGTTTCTTGATGTTCGTGAATCAATATGAGAAACTTACTTTTCTTCTTTTATTATTACCATCGTTTAAGTCCTTAGAAGATTTACGAGGTGTTGCAACATCAGTTTCCTAGTGAACCCAATGCCTGTGGCCATGAGAATGATTGAGCAAATACATTGAAAAGTGTATCACCGGACCTCTATAATCAATCTCATACACCTTCTTGTTCTAAGCATCCCACCTCCTTTTAAAGAAAACCAACACCTTAAAATTAATTGAAAGGTTCCAAAACATATATCACATTAAAAGAAAAAAAGGAATCAAAGTACGAATTCTACAAACCTATTGAAAAATTACGGATTAAGAAAAAAAACAAATGTTATGAATCCTTGTACTATTTCACTTAAAGTATATTGAATTAAATGAAAAATAGAATAAAGAGAGTGCAAAAGTATAAAAGATGGAAGACCATTTCCAAAAGATGAAATATTAAAAGCATTGATCACTGATTTACTAAATTCGTAATAAAAAAATGCCGTAGAATATAATGAACCATTTGTGTATTGATATTCCAGAGTTGAATTTTTTGATTCTCAAGCCTCCCATTTCTTCATTTAATCAAATTGAATTACTAGAACCACAACATGAAGTTTAGAATGAAAACTCAGAAAGAATAAAATCCAAACTGATCTCTAATTATTATGTAAGGAAAAGAAAAAATTGAAAAGAAATTTAAGGTAAGAAAAAAAATTTGGTTTCAAAAGGCTTCAAAGCTTAATTCAAAAGGTAAGAATTTTTTTTTTTTTAAAAAAAACATTCTTTGGCTTGGCCAACAAAATCGTAGGCACAACGTAGAAAACATGCAAAAGAGAAAAATGTATTTTAAAGTAAAGAGATGAACCGATTTCATTTTCTTCAAAGCTTCCATCATGTCTTTCTTTCGACATCTTTGAAACCATTGTAGTAAACTTAGAGGTTATAATCATAATCAATAAGAAAAACTTATGAAGTAATTATAAAATAAAAAGAAAAAATCACAAAAGAGAACGAATAACACAAAAATGAAAGTAAAATCAAAAGAAGAATAAAATCTAGACAGATTAAACACCAAAGAGAATGAACAAAAAAGCACCAAAAGAAAGGAATAAAAGAAAATAAAATCAAAAGAAAAAAGTAGCCAAAAAAAAAAAA
>NW_018397271.1:3680457-3763448 GCF_002168275.2 Theobroma umbraticum | reverse complement strand
AAAAAAAAGAAACGAGTGAAGAAAAATAAGAGAGTGGTAGAAAAACTTGAAGGAAAAAGGAAAAATGAAAAATCTATGGCACTATAAAAAAAAAATTAAAAAAGTTATCCATATTTTCTACAAATATGAAACTACCTTCTCATCAAAGTACAAAATATAAAATAAAAAGACTAAAACAACCCTTTTAATGTCCCAAATTACACAAAAAAAAAAAAGGAAGGCAGAAAAACCAAAAGGAGAAGAATCTGGAAGCCATTGACCTTCAACAAATTCAACAAGTCACAACAAGCAAGAGCCCATAGTTGTGAGAGTAGAAATTCAATAGATGACATATCCCACATATAAAATGCTAACAATCAAGCCCAAAGCCCTACCAAGTGTCAAGCCAAAAGCCCTTTAAGGCTTTTTTTAATATATATTATAGACTTGGATTATTTTGTAATTTGACATTGGATTCATTTTTTGATTTTTTTGTACTTTTATATGTATTTGGTCATTAGCCAATCCATATTCTACCTTTAAGGCTCAAATGCAATGTGAGGGCCCATTTATCAACCCATGTGTAGTAATCAAAACTCAAATTAATAAGAAAAGAAATACTAATCAATAATTAACAAAACAAGCTAATTTTATTCAAAAATTGACACCTAAAAATAATGTGATGTTTACGCTATGTATCCCATATAGTTTATGAATGATTTTGCAATGTCATGTAGGTTTCGGAATGCCATTTAATGTACTATTTACTGTCGAGGGTATTTTTTGTCATTTGGCATGTGATGTAACTTTGAAGTTATTTTCTTAATTTTATATGTCCTGTAGAATTTGTATGTTAGGATATGTTAGGATATCTTTTGATCACTTTTATTAGTGTATAGCTTTTTCTTTATCATTTGATAGCATGCTTTACTTTGTTTACTTCATAATAATTTGTTTGCATCATTTTAATGGTCAATAAATTATTTAAGGATACTAGTCACTTATATTTTTTTGATGCATGTGTGGTAGCATAGGACACTATTGTTCATAATTGCATGAGATATTAAGTAAAAGTGATGTATGTTCTTTAATTTTAGTCCTTAACTAAGTTGACTCAAAGTGGAGTAGTATGGACTAGGTTGAATAGGTAAGATTAAAAGCTTTGATTCCTTCTTTATCCGTACCCAAATTTTTGAACCAAATTCTATAATAACAAGACTTGTTGTGTTAAAGCCTAAATAATCGATTCTTAATTCTAAATGACATCTCAAAATCATCACTTAACTAACATAAATTTTAGATCCAGTTAAAGTTTGAACTTGCAAGAATTAAAATTATTAATGACAAAAAGTAAAATTTAAATGATTAACACTACAAAAATTATGACATTTACCAATGGAATTGCTAAATTAAATTACAAAGGAAACTCCAACTAAAAATTTCATCGATATTTAGTCGAAAATAAAATATGCTAGTCAATAAAGTTCATCCCATTTGGAAGGGAGAAATTTGTTGGTTGTTCTTCAATGAAACATTTTGTAGGGAATTTCAATCGATAAAGAGCCTAATTTGTTGGTATTTCATGTAATCAGTATGTAGTTAAATTCATTTATATATTTCATTGGCAATTTTTTGATAAAATTTTCAATGTAACTTTCGTCTATGTTACCATGATTCTGTTGATAAAAAATAAGCCAAAATCCATCAATGTTGTTAAATCTATTGGCATTTTGGTGAAACTCAAAAAATTTTATATAAAAAAATCAAAATTGATTATTCCTTACTATCATTTCAAATGAAAACACAAGTACAAATAAATATTAATAAAAAGTTATAAATATTTATAAAAATTATATATGTTAACATTTAAAAAATTTGCAAATTGTAATATTTTTAGTATAATCACAACACAAAAACATATAAGCTATCTAGTGTCGTTGTCCCTTAGTTATACCTCTACATTATTGGAAGGGCTCAGTTGATGTGATGAAAACCTAAGTTCATTTTACGATGTTACATAATGGAGGATCTAATTCATGGTTGACTCCAAGTTTATAATGTGGTTATTTATATTGTTGATATTTTTTACTAGTTAGTCAACGTATGAAAGATTGGAGAGATAAATGCAAAGATTTTACCTAGAAATGGGAGAGCGACATGCTTTAGTTGCTTGTGAAGTAAACGAGTAACTAGTTCTGTCTCCAAGTAAATTAAAAAAAAATTACAGAAAGTAAGTGGGTAATGACTTTGTTTTCCTTTTTATTACTTTATATTTTATATTTTCATTTCATAATGTTTTTATAGCTGGAAATTTTGGCTCAAGAGTAACAAATGAGCAAATAGGGGATGTTGCCAAGTAAGGATTTCAAGCTCAAGCAGTACCTCAAGGTAAATTAAAAGAAAATTGCAAAAAGCAAGTAGGTAATGACTTTGCTTTCCTTTTTATTACTTCATATTTCATATTTTCATTTCATAATTTTGTAGATCAAGAATTCTAGTTCAAGAAATGAGAAATGAGTAAGTAGTAGATGATGCCAAGCGAGAATTTCAAGCCCAAGCAATACCTCAAGGTAAATTAAAAAAAAAATTACAAAGGGAAAGTAATGATTTTACTTTCCTTTTTGTTACTTCATATTTCATATTTTCATTTCATAATTTGTAGATCAAAAAGAGCCAATAGAGATTATTGAGTAACAATTTCATGCTCAAGTGGAGGGAAGTGAGCAAGTAGTAAATGCTATTCAGCAAGAATTGCAAGCTCAAGTAAAGCGTCAAGGTAATTTTAAAAAAAAAAGTTACAGAGAGCAAGTAGGTAATGACTTTACTTTCCTTTTTATTGCTTCATATTTTATATTATCATTTCATAATTTATAGATTCAAATGTGCTAGTAGAGATTGTTGAGCAATAGTTTCAAGGTGAAGTTGAGAAGGTTATTGACGTTCTCATGTATTTCTACTCTTATAAAGAATGCAAAACAACATCGTATTTGAGAAGAGAAAGTATTATTATTATTATGCACTTTGTTATCCATAATATGAAACAAAATGTAGGAGGAAGTGAGCAAGTAGTAGACATTGTTGAGCAAGTATTGCAGGCTCAAATAGAGCATCAAAATAAATTTAAAAAAATTATAGAGAGCAAGTAGATAATGACTTCGCTTTCCTTTTTATTACTTCATGTATGATATTTTCATTTCATAATTTGTAGATCAAAATGAGCCAGTAGAGATTGTTAAGCATCAATTTCCAAGTCAAGTTGAGAAGGCTGTTGAGTCTCCCTTGCATTTCTACTCTTGTAGAAAATGCAAAACAACAACGTATTTAAGGAGGAAAAACATTGCTGATGTGCCCTCTGTCATCCATGATATGAAATGACAAGTTAATAGGTACACCTTGACTTCTTTGAAAAAAATTTATAAATGGAAAAATTATTTTTGAACTATGAAAAATGTCAATATTAGATTCTAAGTGAGTGCCAAGACAACTAGGAGAATAGTTGAAGAAAAAGCTTCTTCTTTTTTATGCAAATGGTGTATTAGCTCTTATACGTTGCATTTTAACTTATCAACCAAATGATAAGAAGCAATGAGATAATTTAAGTAAGAATTAAGTTTTCTCTATTTCTTTGCTTGGAAACAATTATGATAAAATTAATTTGACTTAATTGAATTACTTCTTGTATCAGTTTTCAAGAGATTTCATTCTATTAATTTTTGAATTTTTGTTTCGAAAAATTTGATGTTGGCATTTGGTCCTTAAGAGTGAAGTACTCTTCGACTTTTTTCTTTTTAATTTCTTTGACTCCATTTGACCAAAATTTTTCAGTTTTACAATTTTTGATTGCAAGTTGTTATGATTTTTTGTAGGAAGAATCTTGATATAGTCATTGATGACATAATGGGCAATATGAAGTAAAAATTAATGTTTTTGGATAAGTGCATTTATTAATGCATTGGTTGGTTGGCTTGGTATTGAATTCATATTAGGACACCCAGTTTTGTAGGATCAGTCCAAATACAATTATGATGGCTCCCAAACATGTGAAGATAATTTGAAGCCCTTCTTTTTTAAGAAACTCGAAGAAGTTTGGCAAATATACAATTATAATATATCAAACACACTTTTGGTTAACGATTCTCCTTATAAAGTTTTGCTTAATCTTGTTTTAGGGGCTAGCGTTATTACTTCATATATGTTTTTGTTGATTCTTTAGTTTAGATTTTTTTTTGTGTTTTTTTTTATTTGTGTTAAATTTTCTATTATAGAAGCTTACTTCAATATTCCCTTTGCCATACATGTGTCATGATACGAATGATAATCAATTAGGTAAGACATTCAATTATTTTTTTAATACTCTAAATATTTTACTATTGTATACTAGTTAATTACATTTCTTGAGGAATGCTTGGCAGGTGTTGGAAGTAATCTTAGAGTGTTTTTGGATAGATTGGCTAAAGTTGATAACGTACAAAAGTTTGTAAAGAAAAATCCATTTGGTCTAGGGCCTTTAACAAAACAAAGTGAATTATGGACATATTACCATAACATTGTCAGCAAATTGACAGCTTAAAGACTAAATGAAAAAAAAAAAATGAAGGTTTCAACACTATGGCGAACTTGAGGCAGAAAGCGCAACACTATGGCAAATTCCAGATGTAGTTGCCATTTGTTTTTAGAGTTGCTTTTGCCAAGCCAACTACTTTGTGTTGTTTGTGATCTATTGGTTGCTATGTTGAGCAATATAATGAGCTTTTGTAATTTTGATAAGCCTCTTGCAACTTTTTAGTAACCATCAGTGGTTAAGTTTGATTATGACGATATGCTGCCATATTTATTAATATTTCATAAGTTATCTACTTGTAAATAAGATATAGATATTAAAATAATACCATTCAACACTTTTAGGTCCAAAAACCGCTTTGTATTGTTTATGATCTGCTAGTTGCTATATTGAGTAGTCTAATGAGCTTTTGTGATTTTGATGAGCATTTTGTGACTTTTTGTTGATCATCAATATGCTGAGTTTGATTTTGATGATGTGCCGTTATATTTGTTGCATTGTCTTAATATTTTATCAATTATTTAAGTGTAAATAGCATATAGATATATTCATAATGTTGTTTAACACTTTTAGGTCCAAAAAAACACGATATTACTTTTTGGAACTAAAAGCGTTAAACAACATCGTGTTAATATTTTATCAAGTATCTACAACAAAATAACAAGGCACTGCTTTTTTTATTTAAAAATGTCAAATGGCATCGTGTTAATATTCCATAGTCAAATCAAAAAAAATTTTCCCTTTGGCACAACAAAACACTCTTTTAATCAAATCAATAATAATAATAATAATAATATATTATGGTATTTTATAATAAAAATAATAATAGGTTTTTATTAGACTGGCATGATAATAGCACCGACTGTAGGTAAGATTCGAATAGATTTTATTTTAGCTTTTATATCTTTTCCCAAAACACTATCATCAAATCACAAAAAAAAAAAAAAATCCTATGGGTTTTTAAATTATTTAGAATTAATGTCTTCTTTATCCTCTCTTTCACCCTAAGCAATGTCGTTTTAGATGCTTTTTTTTTTTAAGTTTAAAATGCAACTATTAAACTACTTTTTTTCCCAAAACACTCTATCAACTAAATGACTGATAGCTTCATTTACTTTATTCACAAACTTTATTATTTACTTCATTTACTCCACCATTTTTATTCTCTCCTATAGAACATTTAATCATTCCTTCTTAATCTGCATTTATTTCTTCATTTGCATTTAGTTATCATTTTTCATTAGTTCATTCTTCATTTTTTTCTTTTTTAATTGGAGGAAAGAAGATTCGAACCCTACTCTCTAGACAAGGGAAACATGCACCAATCAATGAGTTAAATGTTTGGGTGCAAGTTCAATTTTCATTTAATCTCACATATTATTCTATTTTTCTTTATGGTAGCAATTTTTATTTTTTCTATCACTATTTTAACAGTATATCTCATTGGTATCGCTCTTGCATTTGAAAAGGAGAAAGAAGAAGTCCTTCGTATAAGGCGAACAAAAAAAAGCCACAAGAAATAGTTAAAGGATTTTCGCAAAAAAAATGAAACGTTCTGCTTTTCATGGCTTTTATTTAGACAGAACTTAAAAATAAGTATCCGTTGTTAGTTTTTTGTCTTTCGTTTTAATGGGAATGGAGCATGGTCTAGATGTATTTTTTTATTTTTTATTTTTTATTTTTAGATTATTGAGTTTTTAACTGGGCTTTTTTTGCTTTCTATTTCAATTGGAGTTTTATATTGTTACATAAGTTTATATTTTCCCCAGACATTTTTATTTTGTTAAATTCACATGTTATAAATTTAGTTAATTAAATTATTAATTAACCACCTTCTTGAGTATAATAGAAATTGATTTTTCGAAAACATAACTCAAGGTCGTTGTTATAACAAATTAACGATTGAGACACCTTTGCAACAAAAAGAGGCAGAGAGAAGATTTCATAATAATACAATCCAACATTCTAATAATAAATCTACATGCATGTGTGTATGCACCAAGCTCCACATGCATACCCTAATAAATCTTGTGGCCCAAAAAACATTGTCCTATTATTCAGTTATGATGGATATTCATTCGATAAAAAAGGATCGATCCTTACAAAACAACATGTTGGTCTCAAATAAATATGCTAGAGGGGGTGAATAGCATTTTTTGGCTCTCACTTAGATTGACTTCTAATTATGGGCAAGCTAGATATCAATGATGAGAAGTTAAATGCAAGATGAAGAAATGATTTAATAAAGAATGAAATAAAACATAAAATAGGGTAGACAATACATAAAGATTTATAGTGGTTCGGTTAAAGACCTACATCCACTACCTTGATTGTTCAACTAAGAATTTTCCAAACCAAATCACTATAAACAGTGAAATTCTCAAGCTTCCACCAAGCTTTTATAATGGCTTTTCCTAGGCTCAGCTACAACCTTTAATAATGGTTTTTCTCGGGATCAACCAAAATCCAAAACTAACTTTTCTATGCTGAGTTAAAACCTATACACTCAATCAAGCTAACCCAAGCTTAATCAATTCCCTTAGAGTGACTCGTACACTCTGAGTAATCTAGAAGAATAGAAATAAAGAAGCACCTATGATCACTAACCTGATCTGAATGGTACAAAGAAAAGTGCTTAATTCTATTACAAGGATTGGAGTAAAGTACAAAAAGTATGGAGAGAGTTTTTACTATTTTGAGCTTTTTTTGATCTTGGAAGTCTTCGAAAAACATTCATAACCGTTGGGAGTGCCTTATATACTTGAAAAATCAACTCTGATAGGTGTTAGATGGATTCAGACTATTGGAAATAGTTTAGAGATAGTTATAACCATTAATTTGTCTTCTAGCATTCAAATTCAAATTTTCAGATAGAATGCTATTAGTTAACTAACATGCTTCTTAGTCGATTAAGTTGTTTCTGTCTCTACACCCAATTTCTAATAGTAAGCTCTTAGTCAAATAACAATGTCTCTTGGTTGATTAAGTGTTCTCTATCTCACAATCTACTTGAACCCATCAACTTCACTTTTGAATTTTATCCAACTAACTCCCTTGATTATCTGACTAAGAAGCTTCTGTTTTATTGCTCAATTATAGCTCCTTATTCTTATAAGTTTTGATATTTACTTTTGAATAATTAATTGATTATTTAACATACATTTTTTTTCTACACACTCAAGTAGAAAAGTTAGACACAAATAAATGAGAATATTTTATTATCATCAAAAACTAATAGAGCCAACAATCTCCCCTTTTTTGATGATGATAAATATTCCTTGATTAACAGCATAGTGTTTATTAGTTCTTTTTGTATTGCACAAGATTAGTAATTTCTCTCCTTGAGTGTGTGCTCCCTTTTAATGTATGTATGATTTTTTCAAGTTATTTTATTATCCAAATTAGTAAGTTTTTCTCCATCTAAAAAAAAAAAAGCATAGAATCAAATATTTTAACGGAGTACAGAACAATCAGTGATGAATGATAGAATATTATCAGTATTGCAAATAACTGTCATTAGCATTGTTGTCAACAAACCACATCCATTCCAAAATTAACAGTCATTAACGATCCATTAAACACAAAAGCATAACAGAAATGAGTTTTTAGCATTCATATATCATCAATAATCCATCAACAATTAAAATAATATATTATCATAAACATAAACAACCCAGTATTATCAGAATTAAGTTCCTAAATTTTTCTTAAAAATTACTTTTATCCTAACTTATCTTCCCTAGATTCCTTTTACTTTCTCCACCTAAGGCTGCTTCCCACAACCTATCTCCTTCTTTTTGTCATTATAAAAAAAAATTAAACACTAAGGTCTAGACTTAAGAGGAGTTTGAAAGAGTTGATTCATCTGTTCCATAATGCATACTGAGGGTTTTGGAGAGGACATAGGTGAGGCTTTTTGTGATGAGGATTTAGTAGGGGATGTGTCTGAAACTTGTATTGGATCTTGAGGGGAAGTTTTGGATTGGGGTTGGCTTTGTTAGCCAATTTGGAGGACTTTCTCCTTTTGATGAACTTTGTCTTGGTGGCCATGGTTTTTTGCCTTTACCAGTTAGTTCGGATTTAGCTTTGGTGGATGCAGCTGCTTGTCCTTGTTCTTTATCAGTAGGTTCACTTTCTTTGGTGGTGTGAATTGATTCAAGGGAATCCCTTGTTGATGCTGACTTTTGAGCTTTGTTCTTTACTGCTTCTCTTTTTGCTTGTTCTTTTCTAACCATTTGGTAGAAGACATCCATGATTAAAATTTCTTCAGAGTTAGTAAGAGATGGTTTCTCTGCTTGTGGTTCAATATTTAGTGGAGAGCTATCATTAAATGATCCAATTTTTTCAGTCCCTTCATAAGATTCTTTTTCATTTTTAGATCAAAGGTGGTTGATTTTCTCATAGGATCAGATTTTAGTGTATCACCTTCAACTTGGAAATCAGGACTTTCTCTAGCTTGTCCTGCTAGAGCTGGACTTGATGCTGTAGGAGTATGTTCAGTTATAGGAGTAGAAGGGGATTTCTCTTTGTCTTTCATCAAATTTCCCAACTCTTGTAAATTTTTTTTAATTTTCTCAATTCTTGTAGATTGGTTAGTGAGTTTCCCATCAATTCTCATCAGTATGTTTAGAAACATTTCATTTGAAATTAGTGAGGGAGTTGTCTTTTTCTAAATAGAGGTGGCTTGCTCATCCCTTTGAGTATATTTGGAAGTCTTGACAAACTTTTCTCCATACAGTTTGTATCCCATCTTTGGCAGGCTTCCTAGATAAATGGCCTAATCTCTACTCTTCACCTGATCCATCTCATATCTATTGGCCCAAATTCTTTTTTTCTTCACAAGAGATGTGATCAAATTTTCATAAGCCAAATTTACTTTGTTAACCCGACAAATTCCTTTAATTCTTTCTATCATGAATCTTCCTAAATTAAAAGGACTCCCATTAAAAGCATGATCCATATGCTACATATCTTGAAGGCTTATGTAGCTAAAGCTATTGCTTCTTCCATGGATTGATGCAATTATAAAATAGTACAGGATCCTGATTTGTGGACTTTTAATAATGCTTGCATAGCTTTTAGAAGAGTATCTCTCTTTTTTTCTTGTGATTATTTCCCACAGCGATGAGGGATTATAATCCTCAGGAAACTCATACTCCCCCTCATTGCACTGTATGGAGCAAATTTCCCAAATCAGTGGCTATGACCACAAATTCTTTTCCGTTTAGAAAAATATTCAGACCATCTTCTACAAAATCTTCAGGGTCATCAAGTTCATTTTCATCTAGTGCAATACTATCATAGAAGTCCTTTACAAGGCTAGCACTGTAGGTTTTGTTCTTAAACACATTCAATTTCTTCAATTTTATTTCTTCAAAATAATTCGATAAACCCTCCTTAATTTCTAGAATTTCATTAAAGCTATCCCAGTCAATGTATTTCCCACAAGAGATAGGAGCATTTTCAATTTTCCTAAATCTATCCATATAATCTTATTTTTGAATTTTGAGGATGGAGAGTTACCTTTTGTGGAGAATTTTCCCTTTTCTCTGATTTTTGTTCTTTTTCTTTCTGTTTCTTCCCACTTTTCTGAGATACCGAAGTTGGCTTATGTTTCTTTTTATTCTTTTGAATTTCAAACGGTGGACTTTCTTCCATGGGTTGTTTGCCCTTCTTCTTCTCCAAGATATCTTTAGGTAGAGAGGATTTAGTCATCAGTTTTGTTCATTTAGATTTAGGGTTTTGAGAGTTTAAAGAGAGGAGCTTTTGGTTTTAGAGGATTCATTTCAGATGAGAGAGAATGAAGAGAGAATGAAATGAGAGAGGCTGTTCTTCTTTTGGTTTTAGAGGATTCATTTTAGTCACCCTTATTTTTCAAAATTCAAAGTTTTGCCTCCCATTTCATTTTCCAGTTAATGGGTTTTCCTCTTCTTTTTCTTCATCCGATAAACTACCACCACTTTTTTTAAATTTTATTATTTTTATTTTAGCTTTTTAATTGACCAAGTTTTACCCTTGTTTGGCTAGGTCTTTTATTAAAAGAAACAAAATCTTTTTAGTTGGTTAAGTGATGCTCTTAATCAACTAAGAATACACTATCTTACAAGAAAAATGCTTAAAAATTTACTTAAAACTCTTGTATACTAGCCATTCTTAGATTTCTCTTAATTTCACAAAATCTTTCCTCATTTAAGGGGTTGGTAAATATATCAGCTAGCTGATGTAAGGTGTTGATAAACTCAATCTTAATGTCTCCCTTAAGCACATGGTCTCTAACAAAATGATGTCTAATCTCAATGTACTTTGTTCTCGAGTGCTGAACTGGATTTTTTGAGATATTGATTGCACTTGTGTTATCACAAAATATTGGTACATTATGCATGGTCATTCCAAAGTCTTTTAATTGTTGTTTAATTCATAAAATATGAGCACAGTAACTATCTAAGGAAATATATTCAGCTTTAACTGTGGAAAGTGCAACAGAGTTTTGTTTCTTACTTGACTAGGACATAAGCATATAAACTAACATGTACCACTAGTGCTCTTTCTATCTATTTTGCTTCCAGCAAAATCTGCATCTGAATATCTAATGAGATTGAAGAATGTTCCTCTACGATACCATAATCCTAAATTTTGTGTGTCTAAAAGGTACTTAAAGATTTTTTTTATAACAGTTAAGTGTGACTCTTTGGGTTGAGATTGAAATCGTGCACACAAGTATACACTAAATTGAATGTCAAGTTTGCTAATAGTTAAATAAAGCAAAGATCCAATCATTCTTTTATAAAGCTATTGATCAACACTTTTTCTTTTTTCATCTTTATCAAGGTTGATAGAGGGACTCATTAGTGTGTTGATTGATTTCAGCTTCAGCATATTAAACCTTTTCAGCATGTCGTGAATATATCTTTCTTGATTGATAAAGAAGCCATCTTTGCATTGTTTGATTTGAAGGCCAAGAAAGAATTTCAGTTCACCTATCATGCTCATCTCAAATTCACCCTACATTTTTTCAGCAAAGTTCTTGCACAAAGCCTTATCAGTAGCACCAAATACAATATTATCCACATAAATTTGAACTATAATTAAATCATTCAAGTATTTCTTAATAAACAATGTTGTATCAATACTTCTTCTAATATACCCTTTTTCAACTAAAAACTTTGAGAATCTTTCATACCAAGCTCTTGCAGCTTGTTTTAGTCCATATAAAGCCTTATGTAGTTTGAAAACATAATCAAGCTTTTCAATGTCCTCAAATTTGGAGGGTTGTTTGACATAGACTTCTTCTTGAATAAGTCCGTTTAAAACTGCATTTTTCACATCCATTTGAAATAATTTGAAGTTCATGAAACATGTAAATGCAAGCAAAAATCTTATGGCTTTTATCCTAGTAACAGGAGCAAATGTTTTATCATAGTCAATACCTTCTTCTTGGTTATATCCTTGAGCTACTAGCCTAGCTTTGTTTGTAATAACATTACCTTGCTCATCTACCTTGTTTCTAAACACTCATTTTATGTCAACAATTAAGTGATTTAATGGCCTAGAAATCAGAGTCCATACTCAATTTCTTTCAAATTGTTCAAGTTCTTCTTACACGGCCAATATCCAGTTTTCTTCTTTTTCTATCTTTTCAAAGCTCTTAGGCTCGATTTGTGAGATAAAAGTTGAAAATTCACATGCTTTTGTAATATCTCTTCTGGTTTTGACTCATTGTGAAACATCACCAATGATCTGCTTTTGTGGATGATCTTTGATATACTTCCAGCTCTTTGGAAGATCAATGTGTTGACTTTCAATCCTTTGCAAAGTTTTTAAGGGTGGAGGTTCTAATTCTCTTCCAAGTGGGTTTTCTTCACTTTTTTTCTTATTTTCTAAGCTCATTTCTTCCATTTGTCTTTCAAAGTTCTCTGTATCATTTTCATCAACAAGAACTTCCTTTTGCAAAGCATTAGATTCATCAAAAACTACATGGATAGATTTTTCAATTGTTAAAGGTTTTTTGTTAAAAACTTTGTAAGCTTTTGAGTTCAATGCATATCCTAGAAATATTGCCTCATCACTCTTAGCATCAAACTTTTCAAGAGAATGTTTTTCATTGTTCAATACAAAGCATTTGCAGCCAAAACTCCTAAAGTGAAAAATATTTGATTTTCTACCTTTGTATAGTTCATATGAGATTTTTGATATCATGACCCTTATTGATACTCTATTGAGAATGTAAGCTACTGTGTTGATAGCTTCTGCCCAAAAGTACTTTGGTAGATTGTTTTCACAAAGCATTGGTCGAACCATTTCTTTTAAGGTTCAATTTTTACTTTCTACAACCCCATTTTGTTGAGGTGTCTTAGGTGCAGAGAAATTATGATCTAACCTTTTTTTATTACAAAAGTTTTCAAACTCATCTCCTTCGAACTCACCTCCATGATCACTTCTAATACTAACTATGACAAGTCCTTTTTCATTTTGAACCCTCTTATAATTTGCCTCATAAGCTAGTTGTGTTAATTGGACCAAATAAATCAATATGCAGCAATTCAAAAGGTCTAGAGATTGAAACAATCTTCTTGGTTTTGAAGGATGTTCTAACTTGTTGACCTAGTTGGCAACAATTCTGATATTTCTCAAATTTAAGTTCAGACAATCCAATAACCAGATTTTTTCTCATCAATTTTGAGATGGTATGCATACTCACATGTCCAAGTCTCCTATACCATAACTAGCTATCATTTTCATCATTTGCCATGAGACATGTTTCACAATTAAGCTCAAAATCTTCAAGAAATATAGCATACATATTCTTGATTCCTTTTCCTACTAATGAAATTTTGTAAGTGCTAATGTCTTTCACTTCACATTTATATGAATCAAAACATACCTTAAAGCATTTATCACACAATTGACTGATACTCAATAAATTGTGTTTTAAACCTTTAACAAGTAACACATGACTAATTTGAGCTTGAGAATTCTTACCAATAATTCCTACACCATGAATTCTACCTTTTGAGTCATCTCCAAATAATACAATACCTCCCTTTTTCATGTCCGATTGAGCAAATAACATTTCGATTTTAGTCATGTGTCTTGAGCAGCCATTATCCATGTACCATGGTTGCTTTTCTTTTAGTTGAGCTCTTCTAGATATGTCTTCTCGGTTAGGCTCAACTTGTAAGACAGATTTTTAATTTTTCTTAACAGATACCCATACCTTGATAGGTCCTTGAAGGTTAGTTGTTATATAGAATCCTTTTAGAACCTAAATCCTTTTTGTTTTCTGCGTGCTTCTTTTTCTATAATAGTTATAAGATAGATAACCAAGTTTATCACAAACATAACATCTAGAAGAGAGATTATCAAAATTTTTATTAAAGTATGTGTTTCTTCTTGATGTTTATTTCCTTATGCTCTTAAAAGCAGTATTTTAATCAATAGCTTTTTGCAAAGCTTTAGTTCTATTTTCCAATTCTAATTTTAGAATTTTATAATCTATTTTTGAATGTTCAAGTTCAGTTTGAAGAAATTTCCTTTGTTCAAAAACAGAATAGAAATCATGTTTTATCTTTTCTAAATCATTATCAATAAATGAAGTCTTTCTTTTCAATATCGTGTATTTTGATGCAAGTTTTTCAAATTCATCATAAAGACATTCATATTCTTTTTGAAGTTCATCAATAGAAATATCACAAGGAGTAGAACATACCTCAAATTTATCATCTCTTGCTATCAGACATAAATTTGCTCTTTCTTCCACTTTCTCTTCTTCAACATCTAAGCTTGAAACATCACTGTTAAACCAGGTTGCAGCCCCCATTGTCTTCTTTGATTTTTTGATTTTCTTCAGAGTTTCTTTCTTCAGCAAGGGGCATTTTAACCTGAAGTGTCCAAACTTCTTACATTCAAAGCATATAATCCTTTCCTTCTTGTTGGATTCATTTTTATTTCTGGTTCTCTATGAAGAAGCTTTATCTCTTCTGTATGCTTTCCTAGCCAATCTCCTGTCTTTTTGTCCCATAAGTTTTCTGAATTTTCTTGCTACTATAGCCAATTCTTCATCATCATCACAGGATAAATTTTCTAATTCTTCTTCAAGAATACTTATTTTTAAGGCAATGCTTTTTTTCTTTTCTTTTGCTTCTCTCTTGTTTTCTTTTTCCTCTTCTTTAAGCTCTAACTCATGAGTGAGAAGAAATCTACAAATTTCATCAAGAGTGATGACATTTAAGAAGTCTTTTGATAATCTCATGTTCAGGAATTGGTTTGCCTAGCTAACTGTGTTTATTAGTGATGCTAGTGAACCTATCTAGCATGCTGGTGATATCTTCACCAGGTTCCATTTTAAACATCTCATAGTTGTGAGTTAGGAGAGCTATTTTGGACTTCTCAACTTGATAAGTCCCTTTATGGATAATCTTAAGTTTGACTCACACTTGTTTAGCTATGGTATAGCTTGACACTCTGTTAAACTCAGTGGGAGTTATGACACAATGTAAAGTATTTATTGCCTCGAAGTTTGTCTAAACCTTTTGGGTTTCAGCTTCAGTCCATTCAGCTATTGGCTTAAGAATCATTTTATTTGTCACTACATTTATGATTGAGGGAATGAAGGGTCCATCAGTAATGACATACCACATTTCATAGTCTATTACCTTTATGTAGATAGGTATTCTAGTGCTCTAATAGGGATAACTTGATCCATCAAACAAAAGTGGTCTATTTGTGGACTGTTCCTTAGCAACTACAGATTTTTGAAGAGTCATTTGGATCTCCTTTAGAATATTAAGCCTGACTAATGAAGGATCTGGCTCTAATACCACTTGTTGGTCTTAAATAAATATGTTAGAGTAAGGGTGAATAGCATTTTTTGGCTCTCACTCAGATTGACTTCTAATTAGAGGCAAGCTAAAGATCAATGATGAGAAGTTAAATGCAAGATGAAGAAATGATTTAACAAAGAATGAAATGAAAAATAAAACAGGGTAGACAATACACAAAGATTTATAGTAGTTCGGTCAAATATCTATATCCACTAGCTTGATTGTTCAATCAAGCATTTTCCAAACTAAATCATTATAAATGGTAAAATTTCCAAGCTTCCACCAAGCTTTTACAATAGCTTGTCGCAGGTTCAGCCACAACCTTTAATAATAATTTTTCTTAGGATTAACCAAAACCCAAAACTAAATTTTCTAGACTAAGTTAGAACCTATACACTCAATCAAACTAACCCAAGCTTGATCAATCCCCTTAGAATGACTCACACACTATAAGTACCTATGATCACTAACCTAATCTGAATGGTACAAAATGAAGTACTTAATTCTATTATAAGGATTGGAGTGAAGTGCAGAAAGTATGGAGAGAGTTTTCGCTATTTTGAGCTCTTTTTGATCTTGGAAGCCTTCAAAAAACATTCATAGCTGTTGGGAGTGCCTTATATACTTGAAAAATAAACTTTGATGGGTGTTAAACAGAATCAGACTATTAGAAACAGTTTGAAGACAGTTCTAGCCATTAATCTATCTTTCAGCATTCAAATTCAAACTTTCAAACAGAATGCTCTTAGTTGACTAACATGCTTCTTAGTCGATTAAGTTGTTTTTGTCTTCTGATCCCAACTTCTGACAGTGAGCTCTTAATTGACTAACAATCCTTGTTGGTCGATTAAGTCATTTCTGTCTTTGAACCCAGTTTCTAGCAGTAAGCTCTTAGTCGACTAATAATGTCTCTTGGTAGACTAAGTGTTCTCTGTCTCACAATCTGCTTGAACCCATCAACTTCACTTTTGAATTTTATCCAACTAACTCCCTTGATTATCCGACTAAAAAGTTTCTGTTTTATTGCTCAATTGTAGCTCCTTATTCTTATAAGTTTTGATATTTACTTTTGAATAATTAATTTATTGTTTAACATACATTTTTTTTCTGCTCACTTAAGTAGAAAAGTTAGACACAAATAAATGAGAATGTTTTATTATCATCAACAACTAATAAAGCCAACACAACAAAGGATCAAGAACTCTTTGGATGAAAATGCTGGGATTTGACCTCATGCTCAAACATGAAAATCATCAAGAAATTAAATATAACGTAACAAAAAAAAAAACTAGTATTTAATCAAACAAAACAATCGAATCTTACAAGATTAATGTTCATGTTTTTCATGTAACTTTCAAATTAATTATAAACATTTATAAGTTTAAGAGTTATATACCTCACTCTAGATATTATAATTAAGAGCTAATTAAATCCAAAATCTTTGCTTATTCACTTTTAGGATTTATCAAATCTTCAGCCACCCAAATATTTAGTCTCTAATTGTAATCCACACAATGACCGAATAAGACCTTCTCAAAGTATGATTTTTTTTAAACTTATTCTAGTAAGTTTTGTTTCTAAAACAAAAAGATCATTGTTGAATCTTAGTTTTGTAAGATGAAGAAAACTATTTTTTTCTTATTTTATGAAACGATTGAGAAGTAACTAGAAGCTTAGAGTTTTAGTTTGCTAACATAATATATTTATATAACTAAACTAAGTTGTAACCGTAAATACAATAATTGTATTTTAATTTAATTAAGTCTTTGTGAACTTAATAAATTTCTCATTTTATTTTGATCTATTCTAATTAAGTCCAACTTAATCAATTATCTTTATTTAATCCAGATCATGTCACTTAATGTGTGTGACCTATTAGGCTTTTAACATATTGGCAATAAATATAAATGTTAATCAAATAACAATTTGATAAGTGATTTATATTTATAGATTATGAGTGATATCTAGTAATACATCATGACTACCCAAATGTTAAAGAGTCAATTAGAGAATTTGACAAAGCCTTTTAGTGATAAACTTCTTAGTGCAACACGATCCTTTCATCAAATATCCCGAGTATATCATAAAGCATTGCTCAGTGTCTACTTATAACATTCTATTAGTTCTCATAATTCATAACTAACTTTATAAATTTAGAAAACTAACTTTCCTCAAATTCATCATGCTTTGCACAAAAACTTTATACAAGTTAATCAAGAATTGAAAACAAGTGAGATACATCCCCTCATATCACTTGAGGTGATGAATCCTTCTTTGACCACTCATTCACCTTCACATGCTTCATGGCATACCTAAAAATATCCTGTTTAGACATCTGGTCACTTCTAAACTTGTAGAGGTGAAATCAAAGTATGTCATTCCCTATACAAGATGACTTGCTATCGCAAGTCTGAGGACTAGTTGCACGACTATCACATGAGAACATATTCCATAGACACTTGAGTGAAATACCAAATGGAGTTCTCATAGTGAGCCATGTTCAGTGAACTTGTTCTTTAACAAGCACCTACTTGTTATCCTCAAGTATATCATATACCTCAATCTATGAGATCGATTGCTTACTTCTCAAGTAAAAAGGCTTAACATGTATCAATCTTTGAGCATTGTTAATACCCTATCTTGACAATACAATGACCAAGAACAATATTAGGAACATGGCTTTGATGCATAGTGATCTCATAATTGAATAATTTTACAATTCTCTTGCAAGACTTTTATGTTCCACGAGCTTTATCCAATTAGTATTTAATAACTCTTTATTATTGCATTAACATAAAGAAAAACCTCTATCACATACAATTATACAATTACATATGTATTAAATGACAATATATATTCTTTGACTAATTCAATTGACTCAAAGGCATTTACTAACAGAAAATCCTATGGTAAAGCAAAGCATTATTTTTTGGACATATAATATCCATATCCTATTTACATCTAAAAAACAAAGCACTCTTTTTTGGACCTAAAAGGGTGAAACGTTATCATAGTAATATTCCATCATTTATTTACACCTAAATAACAAGGCATAGTTTTTTGGACCTAAAAGTGTTAAACGACTTCATGTTAATATTCCATCAATTATTTACACTTAAATAACGATGCACTTTTTTAAAAACTAAAAGTGTTAAACATCATCGTTTTAAAATGATAAAATCAAATGATCAAAATTGCTTAATTAACTCTTCAAATTATTTTATTTTAAAATGCTCAAGTGATTTCACAAGAAAATGGACTCGAAACACTTAAACTTTCACAAACATAACTATAAGGATCAATCTTCCCTTTATTAAGGATTGAAGACAACAAGGGATCAGAAGCTATATGAATTTAGCACAAATTTACCCATCAAATTTTTTGGTGTCCAAGTTACTGCAATCTAATGGGTTTAGCCTAACTCAAATCCACAAATATTCTAATATAAAATTTCTTTGTAGCCCTTGAGATGGATTATTGTTTCAAACTGTCTCCGAATGGCCTTATTTTTCAAAACCAAACTTGGGCATAATTGAAAAAAAAAATAAAGGCAAGAAATTATAAAAGTTTTAAAACAATAATAGAAAACTATGGTATAAAACAATAATATTTTGCAATTTTTTCATCTAATTTCCTCTATCATTTTCTGCGTACTTGTTCAAGAATAATTGATGGATTTTCTCTAGATAAAAATGATCAATCCCTACAAGACAGCAAAGGATCCTGAACTCTCTAGATGAAAATTCTATGAAAAAGCAAGGCATTTGGACATATAATATCCATATGTTATTCACATTTAAATAACACAACACTATTTTTTGGACCTAAAAGTGTAAAATGTTACTATATTAATATTCCACCTAAATAACAAGGCACTATTTTTGAACCTAAAAGCATTAAACCCACAATTGATATTGTTTAATAAACATAGCATATAAGGTATTAATCAAATGCCAATATTAGGTGCAACTTCCGAGCTTGAACAAGTGGCAAAATCTAGACTCATATTTTTATATTTGGTGTCTTACAATGTAATCACGTTATAAAGAATATAAATACAAAAAATATGATTGTAAGGAAAATGATTACAAATAATACAACATTACAGCGTTTGGTATATTAAATAAAGTGATAATTAAAATGTTAAAAAAATAATAATATTATATCGTTTGGTTTATAAGTACTTTACTAAAAATATAATGTTAATTTCTAGGATTACATTTATGTATTAAAATGCAAGTTTAATATACTTTTATATTTTTTATTGTAAAGTTTTATATGATATCATCTCTTAAATAAAATTTTTAACAAATAACCAAGAATCCTGCAAATCCATGTTAATATTAATTAGAAAATAAATTTTTTATTTTGTTAGTAATTTTGAAAATTTTAAAATATATTGTTATTATTATTTTGACAAATTCCTAAAAAATAAAAAATGGAAATGATTATTTTTTGGAAAAAATAAAAAAAAATCAAAAAGAGATTTTTTGAAAAAAAAATCTGAAAGTAAAAGAGAAGTATTTTTTATTTTTAAAAGTTTATTAAAATATTATAAAGTGGAAATAATTTTATAATTTTAAAACTTATGAGCATAAAAATGAATATCTTCTATTTTTTCAAAAATTCTATATATTTTTTTGTTTGATGGGTTTTATAATATTTTATAATTTCTTAAAAAGAAAAATTATTTTTATTTCTTATCGTTCTAGGAGTTTTTTTAAACAATTAAAAATAATTTTCAGGCTTTCTCCTTTTTTTTGAATTTTTAAAAATAACAAAAATTATATTCATGTTTTCGAAAATTTATAGATTTTTTTTCAAAAATTTAAAATTATTTTTAATTTTTTAAATTCTTAAAATGATAAAAGTTAAGATTTGCAATTCTATTGATTGATTTGTCGATTTTTTTTATATGAATTGTAATTGTTATACTTGATTATATTTATTATCAATATATTTAAATCCATCAAAAAATTATTATATTAATTCATCATACAAAACTTTTTTTATCTATTTACAATACTAGAAAATGTCAAAACACGAAAGATATGTTGAAAGAAAATTTTAATCATTTTTTTAAAATGAAGACAAAAATATCAAATTAAATTTGATAACATTACTTCTTTGTTTAGTGCAATTACATTATCTCATGTTGCATTGATTTATTACAAAACAAATACTGTAATATAATTTAATTAGATGCATTACAAAAAATGTAAAAACACAATCCTCACCAAGTGCTTCAGTAAGAAAATACTCAATGCTCATGAATATAAAGGACACAAAAGGTGGAGGACAAACAATTTGATGTTATTAATCTAGATGCAGTCGTAATAATTAACATTGGATTGCAATAGAAGAGAAAGGAAAGATTTCAAAAGTGTGACATCCTTCACACATGAAGTTCATCTTGGCCAGTAGAAAAGTATTTCTTTTATATCTAAGAAGAAATGGTGGAATTGACCCATCAAAATGCGGCAGAGGGGAGATTCCATATTTCTTTTGACCGTACACCTGGGGCAGTTAATAGGCAGCCAATATTTCCCCTCAACCATGTTACTTTCAAGTTTTACCGCGCAATTAATTTAAGGAGGATGGCCTACAAAACAATCAGAGCACCCTGATCACAAACTTTGAAACAGTCAATGAATTTTCAAGGCATTGCAGAAAGTAAAATGTTGCAAAAACAGAAGCCAAATGCATAAGTCACGATGCTCCAAGTGAGTTCTAGCAGGTCCAACCATGGTTGACGGAAAACATGATACACTTTATGTAATAAATGTTATGAGAGTAACTTACAGGACATGAACGATATGACTTCAGCCCCTGATGCAGTTCAGCCGGTGAAATTAGAAGCTTTACAGGGCGAAATTCAACAGATTGATTATGTCCTCTATTGTCTGTAAAACTAATTAATTCACGTTGTAGAAGGTGTTCAAATGCCTGCAAAAATCAGAGTGAAACCTCATCAAACACATGGCATGAGACTAAGTGGACGGAATACCAAATTGCAGTAATACATTTTGCCTTCCATATAGAACCATACACACCCTTAGACAAACATTTCCTGCGTAATTGTCAGATGTCTGGAACTCATGCATGCTCTTGTATTCTGACACATGAAATATGTGTAAGTAAATAACATCTTAATGATAGTAATTGAAAAATAACACCGAAACAAGTGAAATGAACCTGTCATAACTGAATTGAAGTTATACGAGTTCTGCTCCTTCACTTCCAACCTTTTCATGCATACTAACAGATAGAGTTCCAATATGGAGCAATCTGCTTAAAAAAGTTGAATGTGCACTCAAGATCGTCATGCTTCCAACAAAATTAAATAAATCAAAGTTGAATAATTTATCATCTTATCATGATTTTGCCACTGAACATGCATGAAGAAGTGGCATCGTTTTTAAACTTCTTAAGATCTTGTGTCAAATGTCAGAAATTCAAATCATCAACTAAAATTTAAAGATGACTACAACCACAGATTTACAAATATCATAGAATTTTGCAACAACAGTCTGCCAACAACCATCAATACTCTACAATGCTGTCAGACAATCAACCAGGTAGCTAAAACTTTAAAGGTGAATTAGTACAATAAAAAAATTTAATGAAATCATAACAGTTTCCAACAACACTCTGCTGAAAACCATCAGTCTGAAACAAAGTACCCAGAGGGAGTTGAACCATTAGGACTTCCAAAGACTATTTATTTTATAAGATAGTGTGTTCTTTGAACATCTAAATATAAATATCAACCAGGGAAACACCAAGCTAGAAGTTAGAAATTTTAGCTAAAAAAAAAAAGGCTAGAAGTTCAAGGTGAAGCTTTTGTGCCCCATGGCAGTTCGCTTCAAACTTTCTCAAACATGAGTCAACAAGAAGTGAAAGAGGCAGAATTCAAACTAGAATCTCATGTTCATGCACCCAAACACAAGTTAAAAATCTAATGAGAAGATAGCCAGAGTGCAAAACGCCACATGTTTGAGTTTCAGTAGACAAAGACTATACTTTACTCCAGATTGGCATAACTTTAAGAAACAGAAAGGAGACAATTTTGACCTTACACCAGTAACAACCTCGCCAAAGCACCATTGGCCTTTTAACTTTTCAAGTTTAAACCATGCAACCTTCAAAAAGCTTAAACTCAAGTTGCTAACAGTGCTTGACTTGAACCCTTATATTGTTTTTAATAATCACACTCACTTTAGATGTGGGATGAGGTATTACAATCTCACCCATTCAACTCTTTGATGTCCTCATTAAGACCATACAACATAATCACAATCAAGGCCAGGTCCACAGAACCAAATCTCAGTAGCAAAATGTGAAAACCCACACCGTGTTGGCACACGCTTTGATACCAATTGTAACAACTCGAGCCCAAGCACAATTGGCCTAATAACTTTTCAAACTTAAACCACACCACTCTCAAAAGCTTAAACTCAAGTTGCTAGTAGTGATTGACTTGGAACCTTATATCATACGGGTCTTAATAATTAAGCTCACATCATATACGTGAAGAGGTATTACAACAAAGCATACTACTCTTGGGGAGGAATTAAGCTCACATCATAATAATTAAGCTCACGTCATATATGTGAAGAGGTATTAAATATTCAAAACATGTAAACAAAACAAAACACCACACCAATATAGAGGAAAGACTATTTAAGTCCTCATACCTTTTATACATTCTGACTTTGGCTGCCGCTGAGTGCTGGAAAGTGCAGTTTTGAAATTCTCAAGTGAAAGGAATCCAACATCCAGATCCATATAAGAAACAGCTTGAAATCTAGAATCAATTTGATGATCATAGAATTTGATTATAAAACATTGTAATTTTTTTTGGATCATTATATGTTGTAATTGTAATAGCTGACATTTATATAACATTCTATAGTCCCAGACGCAAGAAGAGAAACTTACAGAAACCTCACCAATTGACCAATTGTGGAATTGAAACTCAAATAGGTATTAATTAGTTCTTTGAATCTCTCATCTGCTAAAACATTCTGTAAGATGTCAAGGAATTCATACCCACTCTGGAAGAAAAGATCCTTGGAAACATACAAGTAAGAAAAAACATAATCTCAATAAATTTTAAGAATGCATGATCATTTAATGTATGCTTTTCATTATCTTTGGCTTTTGCAAATGCAGAAAGCAATAACCCCTGCGCACACCACCCGGCACAAGACACACACACACACATAAAGAGGCTTCTTGGATGGGTCAAAACTTAGTTGCCAAGGCCGTATCTATATTAATCACAATTTCTTTCAATAAAATTTATGATTAAGTTTGGGTTGAGAAGCAGAATATTTACATATATGCCAGAGGGCAGCCTAAATGCACGAGGCTCTGCATAGCAAGGTCATATCTATGCAGCCTTACCCCTTACTTTTTGGAGACCTGTTTTTGTACATATAAAATATAAAACAAAGCCAATAAAATTAGTCAGACAATAGTGTGTCACAGTTGTTGATGACTAGTGTGAATGCAATCTTGTTTAGTTTATGGAAAGACTGAAATGAGAGAGTTACAACATAGGAAAGGGAGAAAAGGAAAATAAGAAAGAAGAAGAGAGAGCTCATCTGCTCCTAAAACTCATAAGATAGCAATATGAAGAATTGGATCTATACAACTCAAGCTTTATAAGCAATGCAATAATTTTGAGGGAAAGAAAAGCTGGAAAAAAGTTGGCATATTAGTTACCAAGATTGCAATCACTTTTGTATCTCCAGCTTGCTGATATTAAAACCCTTTTGGCTCTTAGTCAATCTCCATAGTTCTAGGCTAGCATTCAGCCCATAATCGTTACCAAAATTATTGTAACAAAGGAATTGCATGTTCCCTGGAAACTCGTGCAGTACATTCCACCATCTGAGGTAAATCAACAGCAATAATAACTCCTATAAAACTTGATTATGTTGATAATTGACAATGCTAGCATTAATATTATACTTTGAATTGCAACTCAAAGCTAGAAACAAGAACACAATGAAGTGCTATACTTTGAAGAGCAGTTGAGTTTATGTGGAAAAATACAAAGAATGGAAGGATGGTCTGTTTATTATATATTATTCTATTTGACAATCAAATATACACGTATCTTCATATGCTCAGTCTCCATAAGTCGTATACCATAAAACCATTTCATTTATATATTCATCCCAATAGTTCTGGATATATTTTATGAAGCCCATAAGAATGAACCATGAGCTTGCATTATCCTTACCATTCAGTTTAAACTTAAATTAAGGCAACTTAGAAGGTCATCAAAATTATACCCTAACAGCCACTTGAGACTTCTTAAACGCAGTTCCAGGCAACCCTTAAAAGTACATTCAATCATGAAGCTTTTCCCCCCTTTAAATGGCTATAATCTACTGTTATCAATCATCCCATTAAGCAAAGGTTTCAGGGAAAGGATACTTTAAGCCTTCCATTAAATTCAGCAGTGTAGCTGTGGGGAAGGCTTGAATCCTCAGGCAATGATAAAATGTGCTCCAAGAATCTGCAAAGCCAAATGGGCAACAGATAAGGTTGTCCTTTCTTAAACATAAGTCACATGATCTCCATCTTTAGGCAATAGAAAAACCACCTTTCTGTGTCTTCTTTAGATGGAGGAAGAAACAGCAGCTTTCTGTGTGAAAAACGAGATCTCACTCTTTTTTCAAGAAGCTGGTCAACATCCTACATGACATGTATTAAATTTTAAGGGCTCTAAAAAAGTAAATAAATCATAGTTATGCAAATTGCATGTTTATGTACTCAATCCACACAAAGAAGCTAGGCATCAGTTTTCTATTTTTTTTTTTTGGGTAAGTCAAAAAAAATTTTATATAAAACTCTGCAAAATAAGAATTGCAAAAGAGAAAACATCATGATAGGAACAAACTAAGTAAACACATGAGCAACAAACAAAAAGAGAAAGGTAAACAATTTACAATTTTCTCAACATCAAACTGGTGGACATAGCTATGAATTCAATTTTATTATCTTCTCAAATTCTTCTCAGAAGGCTTCGTTCTTCTCGAGAACTTTACTTCAAAGATTCTACAATTGCGTTCTATCCAGATGGGATAAACAGAAGTAATAAAGTGCTCTTCCTGATAATGTGATTTAATTTGTTATAAGACCACTTGGTTTTTGGCTTCAAGGAAGTGCTTTTTGATCAATATTGCAGTCCCTTAGCATGGCTTTCCAAATTTTAGCAATAAAGAGGGAAGTCAAAAACAGATAATTCAAATTTTCTTGGTGATTGTAAGAGAAAAAATTTGAGATGTCTGAAGTCTACCTCTCCAACAATAAATCCTTTGTTTGAAGTTTCCATTAGCAGCCAACAATAAAACAAAAAAAAATTCTTTGGCATATAGTTTTTGAAGCATACCATCTAGCAGCACTGAGGCTGAGTAGCTTTCTGTCTAGTGCACTCCCAACTCCCAAGCTTCACTGATTCTAAAACCTCCTATATTCTTCGGGAACCATCCTTGAATGCTCACATTCATGACAGTTTCCCAAACTTACCCAATATTTGAATTTGTAGCTATATGAAAGAACAATTTTCCAAATATTTGGTGGCAAATCAGCTTCTTGAATATCAGTTCCATACTTTTGAGTCACAGAGCCACCTGGCAGTCTTTTCCATTTATTTTCAAACTTTATACTAGTTATTTCAGTGTCAACTTTAAGGATAATGATTTAAGGAACAAAATTTGATTGCTTTTAAGACTAATTATGTGTTGAAGACAATCATGTTTTATTTGTCAAGCCAGTAGCCACTTGTCCTCACTCACAACCATTGCCTCGGCCTCTCTTGACTGAAGTTATTGGAGGTAGTTAGCTGGAAACCAAAGAAAAGTCAAGAAGATAGAAACAATGGCAACAAAATGAGTTCTTCATGGGAACTCTGACTCCTAGTGTTTTATTGAAATTCAACTCTGATTGTATAAGTAATGCTTAGTAAATCTATAGAATGCTATCCTCATACTAGACAGCATTAACCAAAATGATTGATAACTACAACCTAAAAACAATTAATAAGACAGAGGTAAGTCTGAAATATTTCAAGAATTTATTCATCAAAAAGAAAGATTGCTCGAAGATAAAATACTAATATCATCAGATAAAATTTCAAGCTGTGGCACATAACACAATGATATGCATATTTTTTTATCAGAGTAAATTGCACTCAAATCCTTGAATTTTGACACTAATACACTCAAGGATATTAGTTTGAGATATACACATCCCACCCCAATGTTATGAGAGTCCAATGATAATAATTTCATTTGCATTTATTCATTTGTAGGTTTGATACTGATTTGAGCTTTTTCATAAGGAAACAAGGAAAAAGCTCTAGGTACATCTCCACTCATAGTTCAGCAGATTAGAAAGAAATGAAATGAGAGTTAAGCAATTAGTCAGCCAATCAAACCATCCTGTTTTTCTTTTTCTTTTGAAAAAAAAGGATGGCTTGTGTTTCCTTTACAAGAAATAAATAATGAATTGTTGAAACTTGATAGTGGTTTTCCGGTTATTATTTGGTTGGTAATAATTTTTGAAAAGCATTATTAGCTTATAATTTTATTTAGATATTTTATTTGCATTTAAATATGATTTTTCATATTTCTAAAAAAATAATTTTCATCATTAATTACCTTTTTTTCCTGTTTTAAGATAATATGGATAAGGGTGTTTTAGTCAGTCTACAATTACTGTTAACGCCGTTTGCTTCCATGGAGTGGGATGTAAATTTTTCACAGTATCCTTGAGTGTATTTAGAGTCAAAACTTAAGTACTTGAGTGTAATTTATTCTTTTTATTATCATAAATGCTGTAAACAAGAAAAAATAAATAAAAACATTTTAAACATACCAGTCGACAGCTCACACCAATGACAACAGCTTGTGATGTCACGGACTGCATTGCATCTAGCAAGCTATAAAGTAATCTTTGTTTTCCCTGCAAAAATCAATTGGAAAAAGGTAAAAAAAACTGTTTAATCTCTTGGTTCAAAGATTTCAAACCTAACTTTTTCCTACAAGCAATCGCTAGTATGTTCTGTATGGCCCACACGCTTAACAAAAAGAGAGCTTTTACATGGCATATTATGAAATAAACAAAATGGAAGATCCTTACCTGAGTAAACAGATCAAACTCATCAAGCATAAAAATAATTGTTTTATGTGCCAATCCACATTCCCTGACAATGATGAATGCTATCAGTTTTAAAGATTTTTAAAATATATTCTTTAAAAGAAAAAAAATCAGACAAACCTGGTAAACTCACCTTAACATTGCTATTAAGAACTGGGAGTTATCATCAAATGATGCCTACAGAAATCATCTCATAATCAGTATATCAATTTTATTAGAAATGCATCATAGTGACCTCAAATCGATATCCACAGTACCACTTTTGAGAACAAAAGTTGATGCTCCTTGCATAACTGTCGAGCAATTTCCTGAAAGACAGATAACCATGACAAATATAAAAAAGGGCATGACCATGATAATTTTAAGACAAACTATTTGATCGGTAAGAGACAAAGAAGAATATTGTTTTTGAACAAAAAATACATTTAATAATGTTAATGAGAACTTGGAAGATTATGTGTAAAGATGTATAGAAAAGAAACATCGCTTAGCTAGTAATTTTATCTTCCTAGCCAGCATAAGACCAGACCCAGTAATTTTCCAATTATGAGTAGTTCGTCTATTCTCAGAACTTATTTGAGTCACTCATCAATCAGTCACTATGTGAACATTTCCTATTATATTTCTTTGATGTTTTATGATTAGTTAAAGTCTAGGCCATTATAATTTCCATCAGATGTACCTTTAGATACAGAGAGTTGTATTATTGCTTATGCACAAACTTGCTAATGATTTGAACTGACTTCTCGTCGTTGCCTCCAAAAGTAACAACGAAGGATCCATCTGCTGTTTCAGTAATTCCGCCATTCATATAGGAGAATTGTTGTAAGAATATCTCGACTCCGATAAATTTGTGCAAACAACTGTCAAACATGTATCTATGAGTAAATTACAGCCAGAGTCCCCAAAGGTTGAGTCACATATCATATAGGTCCTCGCAATTCAAAAAGTCAAATATTCGTCCCTATCCTTCTAACATTATAACTAAAATGTTCTTCTGTCAACTCAACTGTTGAGTGCCAGCTAGCAACATGTGTCTGCCATGTGTCAGTTGGTGTGTACAAAAATTGCTTTGTTGAAAAATATTTATTTGCCAACCTCTGCATCGCCTAGTGGCAACCAGGATCATTAGTGAGGCACGATAGGCCTCTATTTTAGGGGAAAAAAAAGTAAGATTTTAATTTTATAATTTAAATTGATTTTATGAAAAATGTTACTATAAATAATATCTTACAATAACTAATATTAATAGCAAATGGATGATAATCTTTTAATATTATAATTTATATTTATATTTTAATAAAATTTATAAGTTTTTTTCCTCTTTCTTCTCTTTCCTCTCCCTTTGTTCCCACCAACCAGAGGCCAACCAACCACTGGGAAGGGCCAAATTGGACCTCCCAGTTCCAATGCCAGGTAACTGGAGCAAGGCACCTCCTAGCATTGCTAGACATGGTACGGGGAGAGATCGGGCTGGCCCCACCCCACTCCCCTCAATCTGCTGTGAGGGGGAGGCTAATCCAGCCCTATCCACCATCTAAAAACACTGGAATCCAATGACCACATCTCTCCATTCTTCTCCCCACTCTGCTCATTCTCTTACAAATTCCTTCTCTCTGCCAAAATTCTTATAAAAAGAAATTAATTGTTAAAAATAATCCAAAAAACCAGTTTAAAATGCCACAAATAACCCCAAAATCAACCCACAAACCTGAAATTTGTCCAAAACAATTTCAAAAATACCATTCAAGTCCAAAGCAAAATTGGGAATTTTTTCCCCAACTAAGAATTTTTATACACATTGGAATAACTGAGTTGATAGAAACACTAATGACAGGACCTTTTAATTATAAGGGTGGAAGTAATATATGTGACTTTTGGAGGGACTAATATGATATGTGACCCAAACTTTGGGAACTACTGGTGCAATTTACTCTCTATCTGTCTTTAACAGGGTATGCAGTTTATTCGACCAGCAATTATACTATATATGACAGTATATGTTGTGCACGAAATCAAGTGTAGCAAGACATAAAATCATACCAAATAGCACAAGTTAAACTTGCATAACAAGCAAAATTTGGTAGTTATGAATTCAAGATCAAGTAATCCAATATGACAGAGAATAATGTGGGAGGAGGAAAATTATGAGATATTCACCTTTAGTGCACAATTGTCATCACTATGCAAAAGGCCATTCAATCTTATCTGCACCATGAAGCCGACGATAAGATAAGATGAGAGCACAATTTCAATGAATATCAAAGCATTGTGTCTTTATAACACTTTAAAGCACGCTACAACAAGAGTAGATAATAACTCACCGGGTTGGCAGTATACTATACATAAACACACAAGCACACACGCTATCACAATTGACACACATAACCCTTTCATGGAAATGAAAATCCTTATATGATGTATATAGTCAAAGCACCAGGTACATGAACAACTTGCATTTATTTGACCTGTACCAAAGACACTTATTCTACCCACAAAAATTCTCTCTCCTTCCTCGCTTCCTCAAAATTTGAACTGGAGGATTAGTTTCACAAACAAACACATTCAATTAAGTCCAAATTCCAAGCAATATCCAAAACATAAATATGTCAAGTCAAACTCTTCAGAATGTATTTCCTCATTTTCTAACAGACTAGATCAATTTAAAATTTTATCCTTTTCATTACTATGACAGCCTCAAGAACATTCCTTCCTAAAACCAAAAAAAAAAAGAAAGTAAACTAAGAAATTAAGGAGCACAGCCATACCACAGATATTGCTTCAGGATATTGTTGTAAAAGATCGCTGAGAACAAGTTCCAAAACCTAACAACACAGGAAGAAGTCTAAAAAGTTTACAAATAAATTTTTTTAGAAAAACATGTTCTGTAAAACAATGCAGGGAAGAAGCAGAAGAAAAGCTTAATCAAAGATGATGGCTTACCGCGGCTTTCCCCGAACCACGAGGACCAAGAAGCAGAATCGAATTGTTGCATGCTTCAGTGACTGAACTCGATATTATAAACTTTAACTTGCTGCAAAATAAAAATTGAAACAAAAGAAAAAGAGAGAAATTAAAAAGGGGGGGTAATACTACTATTTATTTAAGCGAGCATTTCCGAAAATGGAAGCTGAGAAAATGAGAGGAAGAAAGACAAGGGACCTGTAGTTGCTGTCAGGAGAATCGGAGAGGGGTTTGAAGACGAAATTAGGGTTAGAGAGTCGAGTTCGAAGGAGATTTAGGGCTTTCTGTGAAGGATTTTCTTTCTCTTTTTCTTTCCCCATTGGCTTTGTCGGTTCACCGGAACGCACTGAGACTGAGAGAGAAATTAAAGCAAGGGTCAGAATGGGATAGTCAATGTAGTATGATCACGTAAAACTCCTAACCGAAGCCATGCCAGCTTGAGGAATCAGATTTTCATAATTCTAATGCTTTTAAATTGATGATCAGATTTTTAGGAAAGGGAGGAGTTTTGGGGTTTTAGGAGCAAAAACTATAGGAAATTAAAGATGAGGGAGAACCTAGCGCCGCTGGCAACGGCAACGGCAGTGAGAAAAGAGAGGGGGATTGAGGGAGAAGTGAAGTTATCGAAGAGGGAAAAGTAAGGGAAAAGGGAAGTGGGCTCCCGCCATTTGCCCAAAATTTTGTCTGGGCTTTCCCTTGCAAAGCCCAGGTAACGAAATTGGAACCGTCGCGTATGAGGGAGCCCTGTGGCATATTGGCGTTCAAAGGGGACAGCGTATGTTGGAAAACGACGTCGATTTCTCAAGATTTGGCGTGTTCGTGCTTCATAAGGGAGAGCGTGTGTTAAAAAACGATAATATTTGCAAACACCATCAGTCTATCGGGGTTCATTTTCACAATGTGTACACTTGTTTTCGAGAGCATTTTTCTTTGAGCTGTAACATTTCTCTTTCCTATTAGTGATTGATCAAAATGTGATGAGATTTTTGGACATACCTAAAAAGCCTACCGAATTTAATGAAGGCATTGCACTTTTACTCCTTGTTTTAGCTTGCAACAATAATGAATTTGAGCTTGATATGAATTAAAAGAAAATATTTAATGCATGTTAGAAAAGGAGCAAAGTATACCCAACTGGAATGGAGTGAATACATTGGTTTGATCTTACTTTTATGTTTATGTTATTAATATGTGACATAATGCTTAAATAAGTCTTTAAACTATTTTTAACAATTTAAATAAACCTTTATTCTTTCATTGCATTCAATCAAGTCTTTATATTTTTATTTTAAGTCAAATCAACTCTTATAATAATTAAATAATAACTATTAATTAAAATGTCACTTGTTATTTTATATATGCAGGACACTAACAAGATATTGATGTAGAAGGTGACAAATACCATATGGTCATATTATCATGTTAAATTAGCATGTCATATTTTCATTAATTATGATATGTCAATATAACACATCATCATCAATTATTATATGTTAGTATGCCACGTTAATGCCGCATAAATATAGAATGATCAATGACATTTTGCTTAAATTGATCATAAATTATAAAAGTTTGTTTGACTCAAAATAAAAGTATAAAAGCTTGATTGAACGCAATAAAAATATAAGAACTTATTTAAAATTTTCTAAATAGTTTAGAGGCTTTTTTAGATAATATGCCTTAATATTCTTACAAGTAACGTAGATATCATTCTTAACTCTTCCAGCTCTATATTTTATTGGACTTTGAGTTTATGTCACTCAAAATAAAATTTAGAGTAAATTTCAATGGATATGGTAATTCTTCTCTTACATTAGTATTTTCTTAAGGTTGGTAACTCTTTTAAGCAAGAGTTCGTGCTCATCATTAACTCCATCATCTTGACCGATCAATATCTCATTTCATCCTAACCTTTCCCCTTTTTATCCATTCGAGATGATTGTTCGTCCTTCACAACTTTGGCTTGCAAGCGAATATTATATGTGTGACAACTAAACTGTTTTAGTATTTTTGATGGCCAAGTATCATGAGCCAACCTTTATATAAGGCCATAATGGGGTAGAACTATCTAAGAAACTAAGTTGCCTTAAGAGGAAATGTCTACATTTCAAATAACATAATGGTACTTAGTAGCATACTTATAAAAACTTAAGACTTTACAAGGAAGACCCTTGGGGGAAGGAATGTCCCCATTTCACGCCTTGTAATGGTTCTTGGTGGCTTTGGTGTAAAAGTTCATTGGCTCTTTATAGGGGTTGAGTAATTGGTGGATTATTGGGTTGTCTCACTAGTTAAACTTTGTTTATGGCTAACTATCTAAGGCTACCCCTATGGCCCAACAATGGCACGGTTGCACTCTCAGGCCCTTTGAACCTTTTTTCAATATTAATAAAATATTTTTCTTTTATGTGGAACTAGTAGTTGCGTATATGACATTCACTATGCCCTATGATTTTGCTATTGCATTGTGTAAACTAACTCATGGCTATAAATGTGGTTTACTCAAATATAATCGAGTTTTTGGCTGGCTTATGTTGATGCGTCCACCTAAGCGTTGTCTAGGCTATTGTGTACTTAAGTAAAAAGGGCCTAGTCCATGACAATTGGTATCAAAGTATTGGCGAGATGTGCTAAGCAAAAAAGCAAGCATGGTGACAACATGAAGCACACCAAAGGACCATAAAAAAATTAAGGAGCTAGAGGCTACGATGGTTACGGTAAAGCCTCAAATGATCCTGCTTAAATGAATAAGCAAGATTAAATTAACCTAACAGAATCTGTCTAATATAATAAATAACTTGAGTGATGAGACCAGTGATATAGTGAGTACTCTCCAAGGTAAGTTTAGAGAATTAAAAGCTCAGGTAAATCTTTTAGTGATTGTTGCAAGTAATACCAATGCAAACTTAGGAGATAAAGGAAAAAAGCCAAAGTGCCTGAGCCCAAAAGTTATGAAAAGGCTAGAGATGCGAAAAACTTAGAGAACTTTCTTTTTGATATAGACTAGTACTTCCAAGTTGTCCACGTAAAGTCAAAAGAAGACAAGGTGGCGTATTAGGGAGATGACCGAAAAGGACAAGTTCTATTTTCTAGAAAGTCTAAAACCATGGGCTAGGATAAAATTACAATGATAGAAGGTGCAGGGCGTGATTTCGGCGAGGGAAATTGTTGAACATCTTACTGATTATAGTGATAGCTTAAATAAGAGAAAAGACTCTCCATTAAGGAAAAATAGCTCTAACTCTAACAATAGGGTGAAATTTGCCAAAGTTAGTAGACTCTCAAATAAAGGAGGTGAAAGGAGACCACCCATTAAAAACACTCCCCAACCAAGGACAAATAGGTCATGAAGCTTCAAACCACAACTCCTTGTATCTTATTTTCTCTGCAATGAACCTCATTTAGTAATCGAATGCCCACATCGAGCTGCCCTGAATGCAATATGTACAACTAATCTCGAGACAACTTAACCCTACCCCCCATTAAGGAAGTCGAGGAAGAGCTGACACAAATAAGTTCAAATCATTTCCTTAACACCCTCCAAGTGCAATTGGACAAGATGAAAAAGGAGCTCCAATAAGGTTTCATCTATGTGGATATAGTGTTGAATGGAAAATGACCAAAGTTATGCTCAGCACGGAAGCCTCAAGCACCTTCATCATCATGGGAGAGGCCAAAAGGAGTGGTCTCAAGGTTAAGAAAGATTTTGGGCAAATGAAAGTAATCAACTCACCAGCCTCAATTATTATTGGGAACTCTAAAGATGTGAGGACAAAGATCAACTCTTGAAAAGGAGGCATAAACTTCATAGTTGCCACTATAGATGACTTTGATGTTGTTCTTGGCTTAAACTTCATGACTAAAGCATAAACCATTCCACTTTCTACTGATAGTTATTTAATATTTTTTAGGGAACAACCATGTATTGTATCTGTTACAATCGTACCTAGGAGTGGAATAAAAATCATATCAACTATCTAGCTTCAAAAGAGGATTAAAAAGGGAAACCTTCCTATATGGCCATGCCCATTTACAAAGGTGGAGATAACACTGACCCAATACCTATGAGAGTGAAGTTGGTTTTAAAAGAATTTAAGAATATGATGTCAAAACAACCACCTAAGGTATTATCACCTCGACAAGCAGTTGATCATGAGATAGAACTAATTCCAAGAGTCAAGCTTCCGGTAAAAAGGTTGAACAAGGTGGCTATCCCAAACAAGTTGATACAAGTTAGATTCATTAAACCCTCAAAAGCACTTTTTGAGGCCTCGATATTATTCCAAAAAAATCAAGATGGGAGTTTACGGTTATGTGTAGACTATCAAGCTCTGAACAAAGTCATAGTAAAAAACAAATATCTCATTCCTCTTATAACAGACCTCTTCAACCAACTGAGTCGTACAAAGTATTTCTCCAAATTAGGCTTCAAGTATAGATACCATCAAATAGGAGTTGCCAATGGAGATGAACCAAAGACCACTTCCATAACGTAGTATGGTGCATTTAAATTTCTTATTATGCCTTTTGGACAAACCAATTCTCATTCCACATTTTGCACATTGATGAATCAGGTTATCCATGATTATTTGGACAAGTTCGTGGTCATATACTTGGATGACATTGTGGTGTATAGTTTAACGTTAGAAGAACATTAAGAGCATTTACGACAAGTATTTCAAAGGTTACGGGACAGTCAGTTATATGTGAAAAGAGAGAGGTGTGCATTTGTTGAAACTCGAATTCAACTTCTAGGCTATATTATTAAGCAAAGTCACATTTAGATGGATATGTAGCAAAAGAAAGCCATTGAGGAGTGGGCAACTCCTAAGAATACAGCTGAACTCTATTCATTCTTGGGGCTAGACAACCACTATTGAAGATTTGTGGAAGGATATTCGAAAAGGATGGCAGTACTCACGAAATAGTTAAAGAATGCAAAAAAGTGGAGTTGGACACCTAAACGTCAATAAGCTTTCGAAGACTTAAAGGAAGTGATAATGACAGGCTTTGTCTTAGTGCTCTTGAATATTGGAAAACCTTTTGAGGTATAAATAGATGCATCGGATTTTGTTATTGGAGGAGTATTATTGCTAAAAGGACACCCGATTGCATTCGAAAGTAGAAAGTTGAATGAAGTTAAGTAGAGAAACATAACGTAGGAAAATGAAATCTTAGCAGTAATTTATTGTTTATAGGCGTAATGGCACTACTTGTTATAGTCTCAATTCATGCTTAAAACAGATAACATCATAGTTAGTCACTTCCTCACAAAACCGAAACTCATGGCTAAATAGGCCAGAAGGTAAAAGTTTTTGACAAAGTTTGATTTTTACTTTGAGCATAAAGCTGAAAAGGCTAATCAAATGGCAGATGCTTTCAATAGAAAAGTCGAATTTGTAACTTTCAGATTGATAGCTTCGATGACAACATGTATAATGACTATGGACGTTCACAACCGTATTGAAGAGAACTTGAAACAAGACCCCTAGGCCGTTGCCATTATAAAATTAATGGAGAGCTAGAATTCCAAGTATTTGTGAGTGGAAAATAGGCTCTTATTGACAAAAGGGCTACAAATATTTGTTCCAAGAGTAGGAAAGGTAAGAAAAAAGATGATATAGGAATGTCATGATACTCTATGGGCAAGACATCCAGGTTGGCAATGCATTCTGGTGTTACTAAAACAGGGTTACTATTAGCGCCGTATGCTACAGGATGTAATGGGTTATACAAATATGTGCCTTATTTGCCAACAAGATTAAGTGGAGAGACAAAAACCAACAAGATTACTCAAACCTTTATTAATATTGACCAGAGCTTAGGAAAATATTTCTTTTGATTTTATATTATAGCTTTACAAAGTTGGAGATATGGCATCAATTCCAGTGGTAGTGGATCATTTTTTGAAGTACATTACCTTCTTCATTGTCCAAAAGTTTAGCTTCACAAAAGACACGATACGTATGGTTTCTAAACATGTGGTGAAAAATTAGGCATCCTTTAAAACGCTATAAGTGATAGGGATTCAAGGTTTACTATTTCTTCTAAAAGAAGGTCTCTGAGTTGTTGAGGTCGGAACTCAACATCTCCTTTATTTGTTATCCCTAGATAGATGGCCAAATAGAATGCCTTACTGGATTATAAGAGGAATATTTATGACATTTTGTACAAGTAAACTAGAAAAATTAGCCCACTTTGCTAAATGTGGCTTAGTTATGCTTTAATTGGTAGAAAAGCTCTCAAATAACAAAACCTCTTTAAAGTCATCATCGGGTATCAACCTAAACTTTCCTACACCTTAGTGGAGTCATATCAAGGGAGAGCCCTTGAGCTTTTAACTTTTGCTAAGGAATGCAGACAAAACACGGAGATAGCTTAGGCATATCTAGAGAAGGCCCCTAGTTGCATTAGACTTGTCAAAATGGGCTTGGCCCATTAGGCCAGCCCACTTTCTATTAAATATGGGGTGGACTGGGTTAGAAAATTTTGACCCATATTAGAACTGGGTTTAAATGGGCCAGCCCACCAAATTAGTGGGTTGTTGTGGGCTGGGGCAAGGCTAGCCCCATGGGCCAAAAAAAATAATTTTAGTTAATTTAATAATTTTATATATTTAATTATGTAAAATTAATAATTTAGTTACCATAGATTTGTTATTTTATATATTTTAATGTCTTTAATATTCACTTGTCAAATTAAAAATTTAATTTAGATTAAAACTTATTATCTCTTTTTCTTTTATAGTAATGAATATTAGATGATAAATTGATAATAATTCAGACCTTAATACATCATTACTATCTAAACAAGATTTAAATGTTTTACTTGAGAATGAGGATTGAGGAGGATATAAATGAGTCTTGAAATTTTTATTATTTGGTTATATACTTATGTTTATGAGGTAGTAGTTTGTGTTAAATATTTAAACTTTATTATGTAATTTATTTATTTTTTATATTTGGTGTAATTTGTTTATTTGTAACATGTTTTTATTATTCAATTTATGAATTAAATCATAGAATAATTTTATTAATAAAAAAATTATCAAATAAAATTATAAAAATTAATTTTTTTTAAAAAATAAAAATTGGCTGGCCCAACCCAACCCATGGGCTAACAAGGGGTAAGCTAGGTTGAGGTTTTAATGGCCCATATAAAAAATGGGCTGGCTCGACCCAACCCATATTTTCTCAGCCCACAAGGGCTGAGGTCGGGCTGGGCCGGGCTAGCCCATATTGACAACTTTAAGTCGCATGAAGAAGTGGGAAGACAAAGGTCAAAAAGCATGACCCTTTAAGGTAGGTGACCTTTTACTAATAAAACTGACACCTGAGTTACTCAAGTTTCTTAAAAAGAGAGATTAACAACTAGTGTGAAAGTATAAAAGCTCGGTAACAATCATTGCTAAGATTGGGAAGACTTCTTATAAGATTGATCCACCTAAGTAAATGAAGGTATATCTAGTCTTTCACATTAGCAACCTGAAGCCATTCTATATGATCTAGTAAATGCAAGTTAAAGTCAAGCCACGAGAGCCACCATTAGCACCAAGGCACCATCACAACATCGAGAAAAGGAGATTCTTGTAGAAAGAACCACTTTAGTCTCTCAACGACCAACATTTGAGTACTCCGTTAAATGAAAAGATCTTGGAGTAGATGAAATCACCTGAGAAAGAGAAGTTGACCTTCATGTCTTCAAGCAGAAGATCGAAGAATTTAAGCTAACCGATCAATAAAGATGTTAACAGATTAGTTAGGGAAAATGTCATGAGCCAACTTTATTTGGGGCCATGATGAGGTAAAATTGTCCAAGAGATTAAGTTGCCTTAAAGGGAAATGTCTCCATTTCAAATAATGTAATGGTACTTAGTAGCATACTTACAAAAGCTTGTTAAGTCTTTAGGGGGAAGATCCTTAAGGAAAAGAGTGTCCTCATTTGATTCCTTGTAATGGTTCTTGGTGAAATAGGTGTAAAGGCTCATTAGCTCTTTATAGGAAGCGAGCAGTCGATGAATTATTAGGCTACCTTACTAGTAAAGATATGTACGTGGCTAACCATCTAGGGCTACCCTATGACCCAAAGATGGCGTGATTGTACTTTTCATCCTTTTGTACTTTTTTCCAATATTAATAAAATATTTTTCCTTTATATGGAACCAGTGATTACGTATATGACATTCGCTATACTTTATGATTTTGTTATTGAATTATATAAACTATTTTAAAAACTTTGATTACCATAAACATCAATTTGGAAGCCCCATTATTATTTACATGCACTATAAAAGAGAAGGTTCTTAAAATCCTTCCAACACATTGATATGAAGGATAAAGCAGCCAATCCACTTCAAAAAGCTCAAGATTCAAAACAAAGCTTATCAAATTAGCTTATCCATTAAGTCTATTTAAGATTTAAAGTACTTGTAGCTTATCTACTAGTGATCATCTCTATCTTTTATTCAAAATATAAATTAGTTTTATCACTTTATCTTGTATCTAACATCAATGTATGTATATACCAAATTAATAGATAGGTCAGTTCTTTCCAAGTTTATTTTCTATTGTTCCTTACTTTTATAATTATTTGCCTTTATATGGTATTAAAGTTTTGCTAAGCATAACAGCCACACAATCTTAACTTTATTTCAATAGCCACCTCCACTTTATCAACCACCACCACCACCACCATTTCCTCTATTATGCGTTAGCCTCAAACAACAATGCCAATCTCCATCAATACTGTACCCTAACTATCTTTGAAACTCAACAATATCAATTTTCCTTCTTGACAGTTATAGTTTAATTCACTCATTGATGGTTATGATCTCACAAGATATCTAAATGGAGCAACACTTTGCCTTGACCCATGATCACCAAAAATGGTATATCCACATTAAATCCAACCTATCACCATTTGTATTGACAAGATCAATTTATCCTCAATGCTATTACAACCTCATGTTCAAAGTCCATTGTTTTACTCATAACTGCAGCTAAAACCTCTCAAAAGGGATAGCAAATATCTTTGCTAGCAAAACAAGGTCAAGGAGTATGTCTTTCAAAAAGATATTTATTGTTTCTTCTCAAGATAGCAAAACAATTGTCTAATACCTATAATATATGAAAGGAATTTCAAATGAACTAGCATTGGCGCAAGCACCAGTGGCAGATGACGACCTTGTAATATTCATTTAAAATGTCTTAAAGGTAGACTATAAAGAGATTTCAACTATGATTAGAGCACAAGCACCATCTCATTTAAAGAACTTATTGATAAGCTCATTGATTTTGAAAATGTAATCAAGTAAAATAAAAGCTCTTTCCATCAATAAAGTAGTTGTCAATCATGTTAAATAAACCAAATTTCCAATTTAATCAAGAAGAGGTGACTTTAGAGGCAATCATTCAAATAACAGTAACTTTAATTATCAAAGAAAAAAATCTATTCCACATGAAAATATCACTATCAAACAAGTATGCTAGATTTGTGATAGAATAGGTCATACAACAAAGACATGCAGAATGCTGGGGAAAGCCTTCAAAGAACTAGTTACAAACATCATAACCTCATCCAAATCAACTACTGATCAAGGTTGGATTGTAGATTCAGGAGCTTCCCACCATGTTACTTTTGATTTGAACAATTTTTCCTTATATACTAAATATGTATGACCTAATGAAATTATGGTGGGTGATGGAATAAGTTTGCCCATCCAGCATATAGGTTCCTCTGTTATTCATTCCAACAATAAATCCCTTCATTTAACCAATGTTCTACATGTTCCACATATAAACAATTACTTGATGTCTATGTCTAAATTATGCAAAAGTAACAATATTTCCATTAAATTATTTCCTTGGCATTTTTTGATAAAAAACTTAAGCACCGAAGCATTACTTTTGAAAGGTCTAAATTAAGATGTCATATACCATATTTCCAAGAGCTTGCCATCTTCTCCATAACTTGCCATTACTTTCCTCATGCAACAGGTTCAGTTGATATTTGGCATAACTGACTTGGTCATTCTTCTCCTAGAATATTAAATTTTATGCTAAAATTTTTTTGGATTATCTTTATTTTCCTCCCAAAAGTTGTCAATTTGTGATTCATGTCAATGCAATAAAAGTCATAAATTTCTTTTCATAAATCAAGTCTTAAGAGTTCAAAACCTCTTGAATTGATTTACACTGATGTAAAGGGCCTGCACACATTAAGTTCATTGAAGGATTCTTATATTATGTCATATTCATTGATCATTTCACAAAATACATACGGTTATCTCCACCAAAGCATAAACTTGATGTCTTTACACTAATTCCATCCTTCAAGCAATTAATTGAAAAGCAATTTGACACTAATATTGTAACCATATATTTGGATAATGGAAGAGAATATAAAAAGTTGTCTCACTTACTAAGTCAACATGGTATTTCACATTTAATCACACCTCCTCACATACCTCAACATAATGGCTTCTCTAAAAAAAGATATAGGCACATTGTAAAAACTAAACTAACCTTCATGTTACTTCCATGCTTTTATGTCTTTAGTCACATGCTTTTCAAATTGCAACTTATCTGATTAATAGACTTCACATTACTCTTTTACATCGCAAGTCACCCTTGAAGGACTTATTCAAGTCCTTTTCTAACTACAATAAATTAAAGGTTTTTGGTTGCTTGTGTTACCCTTGTCTCAAGCCTTAAAATCACCATAAGTTATAGTCAAAATTCAAATCATGTGTATTCTTAGGATATTACACAAATCAAAGTGCCTTCAAATGTTATGATCCTACTACCAAAACAATATTTGTATCTTGAAATGTCATTTTTTTATGAAAATTCCTTTTTTTTTGCATCTGCTAACATTGAATCTTTTAAGAACACAGACCTATGTCATGATAGTAGTTTCATTGCAACCTTACAACCATTTATTTTTACCTTTTCAACAACATCTATAATTGACACAAGCTCAAATGAGTTGGCATGTACAAACACTTCTCAACCATTTAATCAACTATCCCTACATAATTCCTTATTCAAGTACTACCTTTGTCCTTTCAATGCATAATTCAGATACACTTTATCATAACACTACACAAACACAAAAGACTCATCCAAAGGTCACATGATCACAAAACAATATATTTAAACCCAAAAAGGCTTACATTACATATAATCAAACAAGCCTTAAGTGATCAAATTTGGCAGAATGCAATGACAAAGGAATTTAATGAATTGGTTAAAAACAACAATTGGTCCTTTGTTCTAGCTTCATCTACTAAGAATGTTATAGGTTGCAAATCGATTTCCAAAGTTAAAAAAAGGTTAGAAAGTTCTATAGAGAGATACAAGGCTAAATTAGTTGCAAAAGGGTTTCACCAAAAACTAAGTCTTGATTACCAAGAAACTTTCACTCTTGTAATCAAACCTACAACTATTAGAATTGTATTATGCATTCCGTTAACTCAAGGATGGCCAATCAAATAATTGGATGTTAATAATGCCTTTCTCCTAAGCACATTAAATGATGGTGTCTACATGGCTTAACCCATAAGCTTTGTTGATAAAGATAAGCCCCTACATGTTTGCAAACTAAACAAAGCAATATACGACTTAAAACAAGCTTTAAGAGCTTGGTATTAAGAATTGAGCTTTTTTTTTTTACTTTCATATGATTTCAAGAATTCATCCTCAAATGCCTCTTTATTCATCATTGCCAAAGATTCAATTTTCATATTTTTCTTAGTTTATGTGGATGATCTATAAGTGAGAAGTAATAATACAGAAGTTTTGCATCAATTCCTCTAGTAATTGGCTAATAGATTTTATTTAAAGGATCTTGGAAATCTCAATTACTTTTTTGGGATTGAACTGACGTCCACCTCCAATGGTTTATTTAACACAAGAATACGCGAGATATTCTAACCAAGTTTGACATGGACAATGCAAACACTATCACCACACTAATGGTCACCATCATAGAATTGTAGCTCAGAAATGGATAAGATCCTTTTAATGCAATTAATTATAAAAGATTGGTTCACTTCAATATTTATCTCTTACACGACCAAGCATTGCTTACTCCATCAACAAACTATCACAATACATGCACTATCCCACTCAAGGCCATTGGTCAAGCTTAAAAAAGGTTTTCCAGTACCTAGAAGGCACATTGCACCATAGTCTCTTCTTGAAGAAACATTTTTCCTTACAATTATTTTCTTTTAATGAACTTGAGTGTCAATCTTGTATTTCATTCTCGAATGACACATCTTGCATTAAACTACCACTTTATCAGGCAACATGTCTTGATTGGTATCCTCAAAGTCACCTACATTCCAACTACTAATCAGTTAGATGATAAACTAACTAAACCATTACTTAAACACATATTCATCATGCTAAGGTCCAAAATGGGTGTAGTAGATGACTCCATCATCTTACAAGGGCATATGAAAGATAAAACAGCCTATCTAATTCACAGAGCTCAAGATTCAAAACAAAGCTTATCAGATTAGCTTATCCATTAAGTTTGTTTAAGATTTAAATTAATTGTAATTATTAGTTAACAATCATCATTATCTTTGATTCAAAATATAGATTAGTTTTATCATTTTACCTTGTATCTAGAATAAATATACGTATATACTATATTAATTGACAAATCAGTTCTTTAAAAGTTTATTTTCTTGTGTTCTTTACTTTTATAGTTGGTGAGAATTCAAAAGCCTTTCCTTGACCACTTACAACTACCAAATCTCTTCTCAAGTTGGCAAAAATGAATACGTATGGATGATTATGATGCATGGATGATCTAAACGAATGCATTTGGAGTATTTTCCATGTAAAAATTCTTAACAAAAAGGTTTTCTAATAATTTTAAAGATCAAAACTTAATCGTTTACATCCATAAAACCTTAGTCTCCTTAACTGCTTAAAAAAAATTTGACTTACTGGTATTGGCCATTAATCTCATTAAAAAATTAAGCAAAGGTTGTCTATATGCTTCTTTTTTATAAACTTCTTTTTTGAGTGTGTTCATTTTCTTGAACATTACTCTTACCTTGATAATGGGTTTGTTAATCTACTTTGCAAGATATTCCACTTGGGCTTTCTTTGTTAAAACTTTATGCCTCCACATCTCTCTAATGTTCCATAACTTGGCATAATCTTAAAGCAAAAGGCATTCTTGCTTGACGTGATCATAATTTCTTTTAAGTACTAAATGGTGCCACCACATTGATAACACATTTTTCTAAGCACTTAGATGACCACTTTTTGCAAATACAACCTCTTTCCCACATTATTTGTGGAAGCTTGGAAAGCATCAATTTAACTTTCCTTTATTTATGAGTCTATTCGCAATTATTCTTTTTTTTTTTTGTAATTCATTGAGCTTAACAGTCTGATGATAATATGTTTCTTAAACCTTTATATGTCACTTTCCATTTGTCACATTCTTCATAAAAGCATTTGAATTTTTCCTTATTTTTTGACCTCACCTTTTAATAATTCTATATCTTTTTATAGTTTTTTTTCTATTTTCATCTTTCCACATAACTATATCATCTTTAAGTGGTGGCTTAGCAATCTTCACTTCTATAGGAACATCATTAAGTTCTAGACTAATAAGAAAATTGGAGACAAATCTAAAGGAAGCACTATGTCCTTGACTCAACTTACATGCCATGCCAAATATTCTAAGGTAACTTTGTTGTTGAAGTATCTTTGACTCACTCTATGGGCTTGTTTCCATGCTTTAACAATCTCTACCACTTTCTTTGATGTCTCCAACTAGTCATAAGAAAACTTTAGTTGGTTGAGCTTATGAGTCATTGGGTCAAACAATTTAGATTTCAATTGTCTTTGCACCATAATCGGGCCATAACTAACTACTCTCCAAGGCCTAAAAGCAAAACCCATTACTTATCCACATTTGTACAACATTGATTTACGATGCATCCATGGTGCTTTCCGTACTACCTTCATACTTGTAAGACACTGAAAACTTGAAATCAATTTTTCCTTAGACTTCTTCTTAAGCCATTCCTTTTTGCCAAACATTAGGATAAGGGTAAGCGCTAAGAGGTAAGGCTTATGAAATGCACTTTTCTTGCAATCAAAATGGCTTTAACCCAAACATGTGACAATTGTGCGCAACTAATGAAACAATAGTTCAATAATCTAAGGGTCTATACCAAAACTAATGGTGAGGGATAAATTTATTCTCAACTTGCTCAAAATAATCAATGACAACTATTTTGATATCCCTTAAAACTTTTGAAAATATAACCAAACTGCAGACCATTAAGGCCATCAGACTCCTACCTTGTCGTCATTTGAGTGTTTCAAGATAAAATCCCAAATAAAACTCCATGAAATGCAAACACTCTCACTTATATTCTTGACATGTGCATCCACCTCTTACACACTAATTCTTGTTTTCTTTGTAAGCTTCTTACATAAACCTATTTTCAGTTCCCTTTAGTATACCTTAATAAAACTTGAGAGGAGTAAACCGAGTAACATTGCATACTCGTCAATTGTTGGCATCACACCCACCTCAATAAAAGCGAAGCACTTATAGGACAGGTCCTAAAATTAGACTATAGCTTTAATCAATTGGCCATTTAGATTAACTCGAAGAAGTGATGCAATATGTCCATACTTCTCTTGAAAATTTTTTCATTGAGATCTCTTCCACTGCCCCTATATTGAGTTTTGTCAAAGATTGAGATGAATCCTCTCAAGCAAAGTAAAAATATGGCCTTTTACCAAATAATATCTCTTTTTTCGTTGAATCTCTTTTCATTAAAATCTCAAAATAGAAGCCTCTTCACAAAAAATGAATGTAGAAGTGGAGTGTATTAGATGTTCCATAGATGTAATGGAAATTGATTTTGTCATGAATTGTCACATGGTAGATAACAGTTTACGAAAAATGCATGATGCAAATGCATGGTGTGAAACAAAAAGAAAAGAAAGCAAGTCAGCACAAAAAAAAGCTAATATTATGTAGACAAAACTAAGTTTTATTTTGTTCATGAGTGATTCACTTTCAAATTGTAAAAGGTTTTGTTCCTTTTTTTTTTTTATCTTTTCTTGTGCCATATTTCCCTTTAGGGGGGATATTATTCTTGTAAAGCAATTATGTAAAAGGGTAAAAGTTGTTCCTTCATGCATACCTATTTTTATATAATTTTACATAATGGGATAGAACAGCGTTATTTAGAAGTTAGCTCTTTAAGATTCTCTAAATGATGGATTTGAATTTCACAAGAGACTAAAGGGTCTCAAATTGTTCCCTATTGTCGTCAACTTTAAACTAGTAAGGTAGCATAATCTTTGTCCACAATAAGCTATTAAGAAAAAAGACATGGAGTTGTCACCTCACGAAAGCTTAGGTACTTTACCCCTCCTAAAAGGTATAGAGCCTGGGTATAGAACTCATGCATTATTATGAATGAATCAAGTGCGTTTAGAGGAACATAAGTACCTTTGAACACTCATCTCACCAACCTTCATCTTAAATCTCCCCCACATCAAGTAAAAGAATCAAAACATTAATAACGGAAAAAAGCAAAATAAAATTAATTATGGAACCACTAAATCAAGGCTTATAATAAGCACATGATTAATTACTTGCTCGGCTCTTAAATTCCCTAGTTAAGTCACCAAGCTGCATAATGTGTGAGTCTAAAATCCAACCATTTAATGTGTAGGAGTCACCACAAATCTTTTTTGTTTATGCGTGATTTGTCATCTAATTGAATATATCTTATCTAATTAGATCTTATGTTTGACTTAAGTCCATTAAAAAATATAAGTTCTAGTCTATGAAACAGATATAGGTTGAAAGTATGATTACACATGAAGAAGGTATTAACATCCCACAACACTCATTCAGAAAAAAAAATCAAATAATCATGTGTTATCCTAGACAAGTAGTCATTGACTTCATACTCAATTTTATTTTAATTTTATTTCCTTTAATTTTTATTTCTTTTCTTTATATTCCTCTTTTTTCCTTGTTTTTACACTCATTATTTAAATATTGGAAACTTTTCTAGTTTTCCCAACAATTTTGGCAAATACTAAGGTGAGTCTCTTCACCTTAAGAGTATTCAAGAAAATCATTTATTTCCTTGAAAAGGCTATGTCATCGGATTATTTCGATATTTTATGAAATATATTTCAATTAAATCTTTTCTTTTTTATTATTTCTTTTTGTTATTGTTATACTTTTAATAATTGATGAAAATCCTTTGATTCTAAAATATTTCTAAATTCTCCAACACTTTTGATCGAAATTTAGAAAATTTCCTTACCTAATAATTTCAAGAAAATTGTCACTTATAACTTTCTTAAATTCCCATCATTAGAAGATTAACATGTACTTGCATAGTTATAATTAAATGCATATGAGACAAGTAACTTAATTATCATGATGCAATTTGTAATTGATAAAATATTTTAATTTTTAGATATTTATTTTTATATGCATTTTATACTTATTTAGAAATAATCTTTTTTTAAAAAATAATTTTGAGATTTTTTCCTCCCAATACTTTTGGCAAGATCCCATAATTATTTTCATTTAGAAAAATTTTAAAAAAAATATCACTTGCAAATTCCTTACAAATTCTATTTAAGGAGATTTTGTTAAATAATATTTTTACTAATTAAAAAGTTTTAATTCTATAATCCTCATTATTCTTTACTAGCATTTTTTAAAAAATAATTACACAAATTTAGATACATGCACAAAAAGGAAAAAATTGAAATTAAATAACAAAATAAAATTGGGTCAAGTCGTATACCTTAGGTGGGTTTAAAATCCAAATTAAAATAGTCAAAAACTATTTTGGGTTGACCCAACAAACTCACATTAGAATAGGTTAGATCTAGCCTAAAACCCTTTTTTCTCCTTCATTGCTTTTCAAAGCAAGTTGTTTTAGACTTTAGGGTTTGTTTGTTCTGAAGTGAAATATTTTAAAAAAAATATTTTTAGGACTTATACTTATTTCGAAGATAAAAAATTTGTTTCAAATCTAAAACATTTTACAAGTCAACAAGAAAAATATTCATTGATCACGTAAAATGTTTTACATCTTAAAAGGTATAAGATATTTTTCGGATAATAGAAAAACAACTCTTATTTTAAGTTTAGCTGTTTAGGTTTGATGAATATTAATATTTAAGCTAAAATATTTAAAAAATTAAAAATATTATCATTTAACTTTTACAAAAATTTAACTTAAAATATTAATATTTAAATTATTCAATACTATTAAAATTAAAAAAATATATTTTAATGAAATCATTCAATGTAGTTAATTTTTTATTTATAAATTAAATAAATCTTACTAATAATTATATCAAAAAAAATATTTCAATGATTCTCACTTAATGAATACACATTTATAAATATAGATTTTTGGATATTTTATACAATTTATGAATATTGATATTTTTATGGTGTTATGGTAAAAAAAAACAAGATGAGATGAGAATTTTTTTTTGAAAATTAGAGCTTGCTTTCTTTATAATATGTAGTTAAATGCTTTGGAAAATATTATTATTGACTTTTTCTATTTTTATTTTCATTATTAATTTTAATGTGAAAATCAAATGGCATCATTGTTTTGTAATCAACTCCTATGTATCATTAGAACACCCAAATAACTCCACCAATTATGGTGAAAAATATTTTCTACAAGATGATTCAAAAAATAAAAAATGTTTTTGATAGTTTATCTAAATAACAGAAAATATTAAATTTTCTTGTAAAATATTTTATACAGAAAAAATTTCTAGTAGCAATTTATTTTCCGAGTACCAAACTAATCCTTAATGCTACTATCAAAAGAACATTGTTTTGATTATGATACAAAAGGCAAAAAATCAGCCCTTTCCCCTTTGTTTTCCTCTTCTCCCTTTCTCCCCAATTCTTCCTTTTTCTAGATTCATGTGGTGGTATGTTGCGTTAACCACCGTCGATTGCCATCCACCTTTTTTTGGCACGATTTTCAACTCCCAAAAAATTCTTTCTCTTCCTTTCAACCTTTCTTTCATTTAATCAGTTTAAATTTTTGAAAATTGCTCTCTATTTTTCTATATCTAAAGAAAATTATGCCCATAAATCCTTAGATCTAGTCATTAGCGAGAGGATTTTTTCACCATTGACAATTGTCTCTTCTTCCTCTCCCACTCCATTTTCTTTCTGCATCGGTTTGCTCAAAAACACCTTTCTCTTCTAGAAAACTCAAAAACATGAATCAAATACAAAAAAGATAAAAAACCGAAAACCTCACTCTTTTTTTTTCTTATTTTTGTTGGTTAATTCTGTTAAGTTTACAATTGATCCTAAGTTTTGAAATGAAAAAATCAAATGATCAAAATTACTTAAATATGTTTTTGAACAAGTATGAAAGTCCCTTGACATCTTAAATTGGTTAAGTACTTATGCAAAAAAATGGCTCCAAAGACCTTGATTTTTGAGTTTCACATTGCAAGTATCGATACTCTTGAGTAAGGTATTGTTAGCTTTATTTTTGTTTCGACATAACAAAATTGATTAAACTTAAAGAGTTTTGAAAATGATGAAAGATATTTTTAAATATGAAGAAGATCTTCAAAAGAGTATTAAAGCTAAACTTAAAGGAAATATATATTGAAATACTTTGAATATGAATGATCATGCTCTTGAACTTGAAGAAATATCCTTTAATTTTCTCAAAGATCTCTTGTTTTCAAAATTCAAAGTACAAGCTTAAGAATCAAATTTTCGAAAGAAGAGACTTGAATCTTTAATGAAAAGAAAACAAAATCTATTTTTTTTAATTACGGGAAAAATTGATTTTGGAGAAAGAGAAGTCAATTCTTAAATAGAGATAAATAGTGAAAAATCGATTCTAGAAAAGAAGAAGTCAGTTCTTGAAAGACAAAAGTTTCAAGATTTGTGAAGAACCGATACCTCAGAGATAAAGAATTGATTCTAGAGAGATAGAATGAAAAACGTAGAAAAACAAAGAAAAAAAATCAATTCTAGGTGGAAAAGATATCGGTTCTTGAAGAACTAAAAGTATAACTTGGAAACTTGGCAACCAAGAAAGAGATGATATAACTAGAAAAAAGTGGAGTGGCAAAAATCAAGCTTAAATTTAAATTTTAGCACTAAGCCACAGTGAAGAACTGACACCTTGAGGCAAAATAATCAATTCTCTAAAATTCCAAAAATGTCATCTTTGAACCTAATTATAAAAGGACCGACACCTCAAAATAGAAGAATCAATTCTCCAAAGACAAAAAGCTACATACTTTGCAAAGGACTGACATCTCAATAGCAAAGAATCAATTCTACAAATATGATAAAATTTTGCAAGCTGGCTGGAACATACAAGAAATTATTCAAATTTCACTCTTACTAGTACAAATCATAGAGGCTATAAATATTCACCATGAGGACGTTAAAGCAGGGATTTTGATAGATTTTGAATGAGTTTGAATCATCTTTGAAAAAGAAATAAGCGAAAAAATAAAAAAAAACTGTTAGTAAAAAGTTCCTTTCTTTGAGCAAGAATAAAACCTAAAGATTACATTTTTATTTTTCAATTGATCTTTCTTGAGCTTAAACTTTCTGTGGCCATCCATATCTTTGAAAAAGCTCTTACTTTTTTGATCTTAAACTTCTTTATCAACCTTTCTAGAGGTTTTAAGTTAAAGATTCAACAGAATTTACTGTTGCATTGGTTATATCAAGCAACAGGTAGAGGGGTTTTGCTTGATCTTTTATGAGGTTGCATTTTGTGTAAAGGTTGTGCTTAAGCTTGAAAAAAGTAGGGTCTTGATAGAAGTTACACTTGATCCTGCAAAATGGACGTTGTAAAGGTTACGTCCGATCTTGCAAAAAACAAATTGTAAAGGTTACATCTAACCCTGTTAAAAAGGTGAGCTAATAATGGATTCAAACTCTTTGTGCTATCAAGGAAGATAATGTAGGCATTAGAACATTGAACCTCTATAAAAATCCTACTGAGTACTTTTTATTTTTTTATTCTTTACTCATTCATTTTATAGTTTACTTTGTTGTTTCATTTTTTCATATTTTTGCTTCATCTTCAAAGTTTTTTGAACAGGGGAGAAATTTTTATTTAACAACCAATTCACCCCCTTCTTGGTAGTTTTACTTTAAGCTAATATTTCTAACAAGTATTAATACCTTCATGTAGGTATCGATACTGTTGAATGAAGAATTGATACCTTTTCAAAGGTAAACAAAAAGTGTTGAACTACAAGTATTGACCCTTGACTTAAAAGTATTGATTTTTTTGGCATCAAAGTATTAATATTTTTTAAATAGGACGTTTTTGTCAAGCAAAGTACTGATACCTCTCATAGATGTATCGATACCTTCATGTAGGATTTTAAAAATCCCAATAAATGTATCGATGCATGAAGATAGGTGTCGATACCTTATGACCATCAGGCATGAGTTTGAGGTAACTAAAGGCTATATTTTACATTAAATGAACTCCAATGGTTGTAAAGTTCCTTTAATTGTAAATAGTACTTCTCTAACACATTTTCAAGGTTGGAGGAGTGTGGATAAACATCATTTGCCTAATAATCAACTCATATGAAAAAAAATCAATCCAAAGCAAGCAAACACATTGTTTCACTTAGCTTTTTAACTATCTTTGAGCTTCAAATTTTTAGTGCTTTCATTTCTATTTTTTGTATACATTCTTATGCCAATTATACTATTTCAATACTATATTTACTAGCAAAACACACCTTATAGAGATATCTTTGCTGTCATTTTGTAAAAGAAAAAGAAAAAGGTTATACCTTAGCCATTAAAAGATAGAATTAGAGGTTGTGTTGAATCCTTAAAAGGCATAGAGGTTAAACCTTAGTTTTGAAAAGATTGTTGAAAAGGTTATGCTTGAACTTTTGAAAAGGCATCTGATCATAGTGGATTAAACTTTTTAACTTGCTAAGGGAGAAATGGTAAGCACCTATAGACGGTGTTAGCTCTTTATAAATCATTTACATCTTTTCTCTTGACTTTTCACTTCTTAAACTTGTGCATTTTACTTTGAAGAAAGTTTTGAAACTTTGTTTACAACTTACTCATTTGTTAATTTGTGTATCAAAGTACTCTTGACATATTTTAAAGTACAAATAAATTTGACAAACTTATATTCAAACTTGCCTTCATTGAGAATTGAATTTGTTGAATATTTCTGCATTATTATTGAGCTAACATTTTTAACAAATTCTTCAACCCTACTATATGATTTCTGTTGCTGGAAAAGGGTTTGTTAATACCTTTTAATCCAAAAATTAAGGGAATAAGTATCATTAGATAAATCTGAAAATTGTTAATAATCATAGAATTTTACCTTTCAAAAAAAAATCATAGAATTTAAATAAATCTAAAAAGCCAGAGCTAGTCAGAAAAAAAAATAAAGAATCCGGAGATAGGATTAGAGAAATAATTGCTTATATGGTCCTATCTCTTTTTTCATTTTTCTTTATTTTTTATTTTTTATTTTTCTGTATTATTATTATTGTTTTGTATTTTGCATGACATTGGCTTTATTGCAAACTTGAATTAGTAAGCTTAAGGAACATTAATCTAATAACTAATTCAATTAAAATAAGCCCTAAAGAGCTTAAAATTAACAATTGAGTTAATTATATAAAAATGGCATTAATTTAATTTATTTTCAAAATTTGCAAAAATAACTCCAAACAAAATGGGGTGTATTACGTCTACAATATATAAAAGATGGAGTTAGGAGCTTCATAGGAGTGTCACATGACAACTAGAGGTGACTAAATCTGACCCAAAATGAGAAACCCAACTCAACCTGTCTGGAATCGGACCTCAATAACTTGATAATATAATAAAATAGTGTAACTTAAAATTGATTTGACTCAAAACAAGACAATCCAAAGTAAAGTTACCCAATATCTAATTTTACCTCACTTTAAATAATCCAAAGCAACTAAACCCAACTTAAAATTATCTCAAAACTCGAGTGACTCACGTAACAGAACAATCCGAATCCAAACATCACAGAACTGGGCATGACCCATAATGCAAATTGACTTATTATTTAATTATAATAATAAATATTAAAAATCAGGAAATGAAGAAAGAAAAAAAAATCGAAGGTAGAACGTCCATTTTTATAGATAAATATCCAATTCATTAGATTTTTTTAAATAAAACTTAAGAGCATCAAATTTTTTAAAATTAAATTAAAATTTACAAAACAGGCTTCAAGTTTTAATAAGTTAATATCTTTTTTTGTGGAAGTATTTACACATTCAATCATAGTTTTGATAAAATAAAGTAAACACTTGAAGATTGAAAGATAAAACGGTAAGGTAAGCTGTCTTAAGTAAAGTTTGAAAATTGCAATTAAAAGTCTGGGTATATGAGTTCTAAATTGAGAATTGAAATTGATAAATTGGAAGATTCTCCAATAAAATTGAAAGAAACTTATACGGGCAATTTGGCATGGGTTCCGCCAAAAATTAAGAAAAATGGGGATAAAAAATCAGTGGAAAAAAAATTAATGGACAGAGTAGCAAACACATGTCGTAGAAGTTACAGTCGAGGAACGCTGGAGAAGGAGTAACCATGTCCATGTGGCTGCTGTTCGCCCTGACCCATTATTCACAAACCGACAAAGAGCCCCTTGCGTGCTGTCCCATCCACTGGCAATCTGGTAGCCTCTTTTCTGTCTCTTTATCAACTAGTGCTGGCCTGGCCTTTCTCTTGTTCTGTCACGTATACCTGCCCCTCAGTTTAACAGGTAAAAATAAATGTGTGCGCGTGGGCAATCTATGTGATTTCCAGCCAGACACCCGGTTGAACTCCTGAATCTGAAAAAATTGATTCTCTAACACGTCAGCTCTCGTGTTTGTTACGTAAAAATGAATGAAAAGCCCTCCCTTCCATATATACTTCCATTACACTCTCCAACTCGTGGAGCACAGCCAGCTATTCCATATCTCTTGGAAACCCTGCAATTTGTCTTCACGATCCATCCCTCTGCCTTTTTTCCATCTCTCTCTCACACTCTTTTTACTCAACGCCCATCGTCTTTTCTTTTTTATTATTTTATTTTATAGTAGCAGTTATGGCTGACAAGGTCAAGGACAGGGATGATGAAGAGTTCTTCATGGAAAATGATGGTGCTGATAATGAGGAGGACCTCGAAGAGACAAAGGTAGATGACGGCAGCAGCAGCAACAACAGTGATGATGACAGTGAGGGAGGCAGCGGATCCCCTTCTGCCGCTTTCTCTTCCCAACAATGGCCACAAAGTTTCAAGTATCACCTTTCTTCTCTTCTCATTCTGTATCGATCCACTATATGTATGTATGTATGTATGTATATATATATATATATGTATATATTCATTTCTGCAAAACCAAAACAGAAGAACTGGAAATGTCTAGTTACCTCCTGTGTTTGTTTTTGATTACTGGCTTAGTCAAGCGATTGATACCCTGTTCGAGTTGCATGTAATTAGTACATCTATTTGACAAGAGTTTAGTTTTTCTTTTCTCTGGCATACATATATAAGTAGACATTGTAAAAGACTCAACCTAGCAAGTCTTCACTAAGGAAGAAAACTAACAAATAAATCAACCTATAGCATGTAACCGGGGAAATTGAATATAAAGATGGAGCAAACCAGTTCATAGTGGAACTTGAACTGGGACCTAACCATACAAGTAATTCTGAAATTTTAAATAATAATAAACTTGAAATTTGAATTTGTATTAAGGAGATAAATGAAGTAAATAAAACCGTCAAGTTGTTTTGCTTGTTAAAGGGGGATATACAACATTTCAGCTTGCAACACATGATGTTTTCTTGTAAAATATTGATTGTTGATATAGTTATAATAATAATAAAAAAACATCATTTGAACCTGGTCTGAACCATCTGTAGGTGGTTCTTGGATTACACTATTTCCTCATATAAAAGCAAGTAATTGATTGTTGTTCCTTCCAAGGATATCACTTGTCAATGAGAGTAATTCTGTTTTGGCCTCACTTGGTAGTGAGGATGGGAAGAAGGAAGTGAAAAATCTTCAATATAATGGTTATTCTACAAACAGATGGTGGTTGAATCGGTCATGGATTTAAGCATTTTCATCCTTCCTCTTTCCATCCTCCCAATCATAAAAAGCCTAAATTTTTGCACTTTGCTTCATATAAAAGTTAGAACTTTCATTTATCTGCTGCAGACAATTGGAATCATTTTAGCCTTTTGCCACATCCTTCTGAAGCTGTGCTTTTTGAATACATTCTCTGTTGGCTGATGCATCACCTGCTCTTTTTCTGGGTACTTCTTTGTGTTTGTTACAGAGAGACAATGGATCCTTACACAATCACAGCATCACCAAGTTTTGGAGTTCTTGGAAGAGTTCCAAATTTTACACATTTTAGTTTTAGCAGCCAAAGTAAAAGTAGTTTGGACCTGGATGGAAAGCTTCCTCTACTGCCTGAACATCAAAAGAGTTGTCAGAAGGATTTTTTAGATTTCAAGAGCATCGTCATCATGGTCACGGAAGTCTTCACTTCATAAGCAACTTACCGGAGAATTTCCCGTTGCTTATGGATGTAATGTGACCCAGACTATCTTTAATGGTAAGCAATGTTGTTATAATGCTCTGTTGCCTTTACTTTTGATTTCTTTATTTCTACACTTCAAAGTGAGTGAAACTTTTGTCAAATGATCTAGAGGGAAAATTGGCGTAGTGTTGTCTATTTATCTGCTCCCATTCATGCCTACTTGCAACCAAGAAAAGAAAAGTGTCAGTTCAGTTCTTATTACTAACATCATTGGACATTTTGGAAATTAAGAGATAGTTTTGTTTTAATTTTCTTTTGGTTGTGCCCTGTGGTTCAAATTTTTAACTTGTTGGTTTTTCCTTTCTGGCAGTGGTAAATGTAATGGTTGGAGTTGGGCTTTTATCTACACCTTATACAATAGCAGAGGGAGGCTGGGCAAGCTTGTTGGTGCTAATCATTTTTGCAGTTGTATGTTGTTATACAGCCATACTCATGACATACTGCTTTGAGAGCAGAGAAGGAATTATATCTTACCCTGATCTTGGCGAAGCTGCCTTTGGACGATTTGGACGCCTTTTTATATCTGTGAGTTATTCAAGATTCTTGCTTGTTAGTATAATGAATAGTTTATTAGGCCAGCGTGGTCTTTACTGACAATCATATCCTACTATGATAGTGGTATCTAACAGTATGCATCTTACACGTATTGTTTCTTCTCATAATCATGATTTGTACTAGCAATTTCTATGTTTTGTCATGCCTCTCCTGATTTTCTATAATTTAAATATTAAATTTTATTTCAATTATCGTTTCTGCTACATATAACAATCAATGGTTTTGTTAATGATAATTGTGAAGTTGAAGGGAAAAAGAAAAAGAAAAATCAATTGCTGATGTAGCTTATATTTATTTGCCACTGATTTGTATGCAAACTTTCTAATACTGTATTTGTTTGATTGATGCAGATTGTTCTGTACACAGAATTATATGTAAGCTTGCGCTTCTAATTTAAATTTTATTGAATCATAGTCCGTGAGTTTTCTATCTAATTTACAAAATTCCATTTTAACCTGTACAGTCATATTGCGTGGAATTTATTATCCTGGAAGGCGACAATCTTACAAGGCTATTCCCTGGAGTTTCTTTGGATTGGCCTGGTTTAAAGATGGACTCGATGCACCTCTTTGGAATTCTAACTGCCTTCGTTGTTCTACCCACTGTTTGGCTAAAAGATCTCCGTCTGATTTCATATCTTTCAGGTGTTGCAAAGTTGTTTCTAAGATCCTCAATTGTTGAAGATACATTTTGAACTTACATCAAATTTTACTTTGCAGCTGGTGGGGTTGTTGCGACATTGGTGATAGTTCTTTGTCTGCTATTCCTTGGTGCAGCAGGTGGTGTTGGCTTCCATCATACTGGGCAAGCACTGAATTGGAGTGGCATACCATTTGTAATTGGTGTATATGGATTTTGTCATTCGGGGCATTCTGTGTTTCCAAATATCTATCAATCAATGGCTGACAAATCACAATTTAAGAAGGCAATGGTATTATGGTAAGGAAATTCGTGGTGGCGTGGAAGGATGTGTTATGTGGTCCTTTGGTTCTGATTTCTTCTTAATATCTTGTGCAGTTTTCTTTTGTGTATAGTATTGTATGGGGGTGTTGCAGCAATGGGTTTTCTTGAGTTTGGTCAAGGCACCTTGTCTCAGATAACTTTGAATATGCCACCAGAGTCTTTTATTTCCAAAATCGCGCTGTGGACAACGGTACATATGAGCCTCTGCATTTCATGGGTATTTTGAGCCAGAGAGAGAGAGATGTGATGTGGTTTCTAAGCTACCTTTCTTGTTGTTTTGCAGGTTATCAACCCATTCACAAAATATCCTTTTGGCTGTATATGTTAGAATTGTGAACATTAAATCAATGAATGAGTCTTTAGTTTTCTTCCAGTATACCTATTTTCTTCCTTGACGTTGACCAAATATGCATTGTTGATGATCCCTTTGGCAAGGAGTATAGAGGAGCTGCTGCCTGATCAAGTTTCAAATAGTTTGTGGTGTTTCATTTTTCTGAGAGCAGCACTTGTCTTTTCTACTGTTGGCGCTGCATTTGCCATGCCTTTCTTCGGTAAATTTTTGGAACTTCCTTTCCTTTGATGTTCTAGATCTAGTTATGTCTGGCCAAGTGCCATATCCTAAGAGCAGGCTAACGAATGGCATTGAAGTTTGTATAGTTCAAGTGGGGGAGTTGGGTGGAAGTCTAAACCTAGATTTGGTTGGGCTAGGAGAATGAGATCCTGTTTGAGTGGTGCAATTAATAAAGATTAAGAATCTAAAACCTGTTTATTTATTAGTAATTTATTATTGGAACTGAGTGATTTGAATGTGACATTGCTTGTTTGATCGCAGGTCTTATGATGGCCTTAATTGGTTCTGTTCTCAGCTCTATGGTGGTAAGTACTCTGTTCTCGCAGGTCTTAGAAATGGAAAAACCATTTATGGAGGCTTTTTCCTTCCTTTTTAGTTCTCCTGTTTGTAATTTGAAAGTATTTTAAAGGATTGTTTTCTGGACATTGGCATTCTTCTTATGCTTTGTTTTAGGCTATAATAATGCCATCGCTATGCTTCATAAAGATCACTGGAAGAAAAGCCACAAGGGCACAGGTAAGCAGACTCCACTTGTTATATCCATTTCTGCTCTTTTTCTTTTCTTCGAGAAAATAACTTGTGATGTTCATTTATTTTGTCTTCTTAAACATTTTCTTCCGCAATTACAGTAGGAAAATTAGAATAAATTGAGAACTAAGATAATGAATTGATATTAAACTTGTTGTAGATGCCTCAATGCATTGAACAACCATTGAATAAAATGTGTTAACACTGCTGACTTGCATCAATTATAATTTAAAGACAAAATGCATAATAAGTTGCTCTTCATAAATTTGGAAGCAGGCATATCTGTTATGACATCCAAGTGGAAGCGTAATTGACAATCAAAACTCAACACACAACTCATAATCAGTCCCAATCTCAAAAGAAAAAAACTATCCCGAAGCCAGACAATTGAAATCCAAGCAAGTGGAAGCATAATCTAACAATAAATCATGCACACAAAAGACAATAATTTAAGGTGACTCGGTACTCAATTTACCTACATCCACGAATGAGAGAAAAGATTCACTGGTTGTAGAGAATTACAAACATATCAAATTCACAATCAACATTTTAACACAACACACAATCAATCCCAAATCCAAATGCACATGAGCTCCTGCCTGGTTCATCTGAACACATTTCCATAAACCCATACCAAACGCAAATTCAAACACATGAGCACTCTTGTTTGTTCTCAATCAACCCTAACCAAACATCAAACATTCACACCCATGGCCGCTCTCCCTTAAGTCTTATGAGGTGTTCACACACTCAATCCCCTACCCTGTGAAAGCTACAACTTTCTTTGTATCTTTCGCTTATACCTCATCCATTATAGGCCCACAAAGAATCTTTTTCCTTTCAGAGTTCTTGCCTACAAGTCTTCGTGTCCATCAACAAAACTTGTTTATCAAGTAAACTCGATTACTATGCGATATCTTTCAAGCAATCAAAAAATCTTATCTAAATCATTTGGGGTTTGAGTCACAATTTCTAACAATTACTACTTTCACGTGGAGCAATGTTGGCAATGAAACAAGAATGTAACAACACATACTGCCACACATACACCTGCACCCACGGGCATTATGTATGTATTGTGCATGCATCCGTCATCACATAAGGTATGCAATGATTGACTAAAGTAAATTTGAAGCTTGAGATTTTATACATGGTGATGCTTTCCAATACAAGTAATAGATGCTTGCTTGGATCTTGATTAAACACAACAATGGTATTGAGAAAATTTTGGTACTTTAAGTATAAGATGCCACTTCAAATATCTGAGACTAAAGCATGTAGTTAACTTTTATGTTGTTGGTGTCCTATATGGAAGCCTTGTTGAGAAATTAAATCGTGTTTATCTATTATCTTGGACCAAACTCAAGCTTTAGAGTATTTTGTGATCTTCTTGGGAAAACCTCTTGGGTTGCTTCATCCCCATTTTTATTAACTTTATATGCATATATACTAGCTTATTTGCTCACCACTAACTGAAGGTTTTCAACCTATGAACAGATTGTTTTGAGCATTACGATCGCTGCAATTGGTATTGTCTGTGCTAGTATTGGGACATATTCTACATTGAAAGGGATTGCGAATAATTACTGACATCTAGACCGTAGCTCCCTTCTGGTTCAAACATAGAGATGGTGATCATGGGGATGCTTATTCTCCCTGCAGCATCATTACTGTTAAATAAATCAATGACTCTTACTTGCGAGCAGCCCTGAAATTTTGTTCCAAATACATTGATAAGGCATTAAAGAATATTAGGGTTGAGACATGTTCCTGCTCCTGTTAGTGATTGCTTTGATGTCTCCCGTGCTTAATTTTGCAGGAGTTAAATCTGACCCTACTTTGATTTTACTGAATTCATACTGTTTCCATCTTTACTACGCTGTTCCCTTCAACAATAAAAAGGCTAGGTGATTAGAGTTGGTGTATATATTTTATGGCTCATTTGCTACAAATTAGAGTTTGGTAGCTTTAGCATGTGTTAAAAAGGAAGTAATGTTGTCATTTTATGATGGTAAATCAAGAGTAATTAATTGAAGTCAGCAAGGCAAGATCAAAGTTACAAAATTCAGTAAGTATTAATGAGAACTTGATGAACCAAGTAAAAATTCACAATGAATTCTGTAATTGCATGAAAGTATGATAAGGCTTGAAAGCGTAATATCTAAGATTGTGGTGTACTCAATACATCTTATTGTAAAGATTAAAATGTGAATATGTTATAGGCCGTTGGTGATTGGAGGTTTTTCTTATTCTTTTCTTATATTTATAACTTTATCAAATTCTTTATAAAATATTTGTATTTTAGATTCTTTGCATTCTTGATTACTTTTCAATTTTATATTTTTATTTTTCACTGATTTATTTATTTATTTTATTTTTTCATTTTCAGTTTCTTTTTTAAACAGTAATGGAAAACTTGTTTAGTAACATGTTTTTATTTTTGATCTTTCAGAAATCAAATCGAACTTTCTAAAACTGTTGGAAGTAAGAACTTCTTATTTCCACTGTTTTCAGAGACAGTTTCCTTTCTGATACTGTTTTACTAGTAGGTGAATAGAGTCCAAGTATAATAAATTACATTCATGTGAAAAAGTTATTTATTAATTATTTTAAAATAATATCAAGTTTAATATAAAATATCAATAAATTAAAAAGATGTAATTAAATATTAAATACTACTAAATAATCAACTAGTTATAACTTAAAAAGTTTGAAAATATAGAAAATATATCGAATAAAAATAATAAACTAGAATTATTAGTATTATATACTTTCTTATGACTTATGAATATTATTTTATTTCATAATAATTTTTCATTATATTAACAATTTATGGATTTTAAAAATAATAAATATTATCAAGAAATGGATATTGATAAAGTTGACAAGCTGGGACATAGTTATGTTTTTCATTTATGAAATGAGTAATCAATCTTGTAGATTGAAGTGTCAAAATACTTGAACTAATATTTCGGTGCATATTACATAAATAAGTTCACTAAATATGATCCTATGAGAATTTCATTTGGTATATCATCTTAATTAAATATAAGGGAATATCCCATTAAATTTAATATGGGTTTCCATGTGCGAGATGGAAAAAATTGTTGGATTAATAATATGCATCTTTAGAGTGAGTTCCCAAGAATTTATGCACTTGCTGTGAATAAAAATGGTGTCCTTTGTGATTATGGAAATTGGAGCAATTCAGTTTGGTAATGGTGCATAGAGTTATGCCATAATTTATTTGGTTGGAAAATTCAACAATGGACGAGCTTGTGGACTCTATTAAGGCATTATTGGTTGACTAGAGATCTGAAAGATGCGATTGTGTGGAAAGCAACTTCTAGTGGCAGATACTCATCCAACTCTTTTTGCCAAGTTGCCTTATTTACTCAGGATGTCCAAAGTGTAGTATGGAAGAAGATTTGCTTTTGTTATGCTTGGTATAGGATTGAGTTGTTTGTCTAGCAACTTATGTGGAAGAAAGTAGCAGTGAAGATGGAATTGACGGCAACGAGCTTATTAAAGGGAGATAAAACTACATGTGTATTTTGTAATAGTCACTAAGAAAGTGTAAGCCATCTTTTCTTCTCATATAAAGCTTTTTGGAATATTTTGTGCCTATGGTGTAAACAATGGGAGATGCAATGGGTATCCCATGATGATTCTCAAAACTTTTTTCCTTGCATGCCAAACATTAGTTTTGGGGGTGATAGAGGTAATGTCCAGTTACTTTCTTTTTATGCCATTACTTGGTCTATATGGAAATTTAGGAACGATATAATTTTTAACAAAAAGATGTGAGATATTATTCAATTCTTCCAATTTTATCAAATTACGTGTGGCTGTCTGGTCGAAAACTAAATGGCCACACATACAATTAACATATGAAGGTTTAATTCATTGTCTTGATATTATTTCTATAGATAGACAAAGTAAAGCTACCAAGCCGAATGTTGTGTGGTGTGCTCCCCTAGTAGGTTGGTTGAATTTAATGTGAATGGTGCTTGTTCTAGTAGCCCTGGTTAGGCAAGAATTGGAGGTACCCGTCAGGATAGTTTAGTTGTATGCTTAAAGCTAAATTTTCCTAGGCAATTGGGGCAAGTGATTCTAATGGGGTTGAATTACTAGCAATACATGAGGCTTTTAAAATTTTTGATTCTATTATGCCAAATAGTCTTTTAAAACTTTGGATTGAGAGCGATTCACCCAATGTTGTTTTATAGTCAAACAACCATGAGGAGGTACCATGGAGGTATAGGTAGCTGGTGATCAGTTTGGAATGCTTACAAAATAAAACCCCTCGTTGGAAGATTACGCACATTTTACGTGAGGCTAACAGTGCTGCTAATGAACTTGCAAAGGAATAATATTAAGGAGTCAAGATTTAGTCCAAATTTTTGTTTAAAGTGGTGATGGCATAGGGAGAAGGCTTATTGTTTGGATAGATGATAAATATGATAAGAGTGTGGAAGGATGAAAACTTACTACCTAAATGGAATTCTTGATTGCCTTGGAAGTCTAGTGGAGTTACGAGACTTAAGTAAAATAGAGTTGTATAAACCGGGAAATTGTGCTTTTGATTTTAAACATTTACATGCTTTCGGGTGAGATATTGATATTAGGTAGTATTATGCTTAGTTGGATTTGAATGTATGTGAATGTGGTTTTTGCTTGAACTTTTAAATTGCTTGTTATTAAAAGGATGTGATTCAGACGGCATTATGAGAGGCAGTAAGCGGGCACGCAATAGATTTGGATAGGCATATTATTGGAATGCTACATGTTTGGATAATTAGCCCACATTTTGGACAAACATATTTCATCCCCTTTGACAAGAGTTCCTTTTGGATAGGCTCATTCAGGAAGAAAATTTTTGGATATTTGGCATTACAATACAATGCCAAGATGGTATTAAAGTCTTATTTAGATGCTTGGATATCCTTACATCTAAGCATTTTGTACTTAGGGGTTTTTATTTTACTACTTTTCTTATTTTCTTAGTAACAATAAAGTCCAAAGAGTTTCTTTGACAATTAGCAATAAAATTGCATAATTTTCAAAATAAGAAAAACTTAAGAAATCCCTTGACCAATGTAAGCAAAGATGTCGGCAAAGGGGTCTGGCAATTCTCAAATGCAAAGTTTGATTAGGAGACTCAGTGTTAAAATAGTCAAAATAGAGTAGACACTGCACAATAATCTATATCTTGTCCGGATGTTACATGATGAAATGATAACAATTACATAGAATGTGAAATCTTACATCGAGTAAGAGGATAAGTCAGGAAATCCTTAGGTAAGCATATAGATTGCATATTTGAATATCAAACTTAGTTTTAACCTTCAAGAGAATTCATTGACATTTTTTGTTGTCTATCACTTTTGAAATAAAAATTTTTTTAAGTCTGCAAGCGGTCAAAATATGTGATTTTTATAAAATAATCTTTTGAAAATAAAAAATGATAGCAATGATTCTCTTGATTTTTAGATGACCAAAAATGATTTTTCATAATTTTTGGAGTACGTTTGCTATTGTAAATGAAAGCTACAAATTTAATTTCAATCGAAATTTTTCGATTTTGTTCTTGAAACCAAAATTTAGATTTTGATTCTTTTAGATTCTAATTTTTTTTTATTTTTATTGAATCCAAATGGGGAGTGTTTTCTTATTTACATTAAATATCTTAAGTAATGGAGAGTAAAAGGGAAACAAGTAAAAATGAGGATATTTTATAGGTAATTTGTTTTAGAAACTTATAATTTATCAATACAATTTTTCTAGAGCTAAATACATCAATATAGTTCATCAATTTCAAAAAAATAAAAGTGGTAAAAATGTAATTTTAACCCTAACTTATAAATATACCATATTTTCTAAGGGTTGGCAACCCTCAGTTGCATTTTCAAGATAAAGCCCTAACTCTTATGCTCTTCCAAGCCATTTTTGGTCAAAATCACCTTTTTTGAAAGATTGAAGCTTGGTTTTGGGATTTAAATGAGAAAAATGAGATTTTCCCATTCTTGAATCTTTAACTCTTGGATTTTTGGTTTTTAAAGTATGGTTTGTTGTTCAAGAATTATTGATGTCTACGAACTAGAGGATTTGCAAGGATTTTCTCACTCGCTATATATCACCTAAGGTAAGAATGTTGATTTTATGTGTTTATACAAATGGGTATTTTGATTAGCAATAGATATAGTTTAGAAAATCAATTTAGGCAAACTCAAATAGCTTGAAATAATATGAAACAATTATTATGCGATTCCTAGACTAAGTATTAACTGAAATATTTATTTGGGAATTTAGGAACAGTTGAAACTCCAGAAATTTCGTTGAAGTAGACTTTAGCGTACTTGGTCGAAATCAACTTTTGAGGTGAGTGGGTACACCACTTTAATATGTAAAGTTGAAAGCATGATTTGAATGATTAAGGGTTTATTGATGAGCATGATTTCCCATAAATATTTATTCTAGAAAATGTATTTATGGATGTGGAAATGTTTTGGAAGTTGGTTTTTGAAACCATATGTATATGTAAATATGCTATTATGTATTAGTTTTCAATAAGAGTGGATAAGCCTTTTTATGATTGCAGTCAATTCGCTTACTCTGACCTTCGGTCTAGTGTGAGTACAATAATTATATATATGTGATTGAGAACGATTATGGATAATTAAAATGTTCTTAAATGTAAGTACTATGTTTGTGGATTGAGAAGGTCTCCACTTTTCCTTGATTCATGTGTTTGGCATGATTTGTTATTGATGCTTGATCTTGGTATGATGTCACATCCTATTTCCTAGAGAGATCATGGCCGGTGCATGAACCTAAGCGAGCATAACCTGTTAGACCCAAGCAAGCCTCTTATCATAACATCGTTAACATTCATCATTTTATGTAGAAGCATTTTAAAGCCTCCATTTACATATAAAATCATCATGCATGCATTTGTAGTACTCATTATATAATTAAGAAACTTCTAGACTTAATTGTATAAGCTTAAGCATTTGATAAATATATATATCTACTAGTGCCACTATCATAATGCACAATAACATAAACATTAAACATCATTAGTACCCTCGAGTGTCCGTATAGGCTTTAGAGCCACAGTCATAATCTCATACATACATTTATCCATGTAAGATGCCTAACACTTGCAATCACAACATAAACATATTCATAGTCTATAAACATAAACATAAAGTAAAGACCGAATCGTTAGCGAAACGTGACTAACCCTCTAAGCATCAAATGGTTGCTAGACACCTATCAAAGAATGAAGACCGAACACTGTTATCTGTGACACTGGCTGCTATCAATATGCTATCACTGATCTACAAGAAAATAAATGGAAAAAATAATGTGTGAGTCATAAAGACTCCATGAGTAAATACGGGAAGAGGACAAGCTAAGGGATAAGAGTATTTTATAAACATGCACTTATAATCTCATGCCAATTGTGATCAATTTAAACTTAAATCTCATGAAACATGGTGTTTAAACATGTTTGAAATAGCATATGTGATGTGAAAAAGTGTGAATAGCCACTTGGAAAACCCTGTTACCTTTGAAAAGTTTTCAAACAAGCTAATACATACAATTCTTGAATTGATCTATTGATAGATGATGGACATCTATTAATAGATGATGAACATCTATTGATTGATTTAAAGCAAAATGCTTCCTGCTGCATTCTGTATGCTATCTATCGATAAATGTTCTATGTGCATCGATAGATAGACTCTAAACCTCTATTATTTAGGCAAAATTGTGTATTTTTGTCATTCCTTAAATTCCCTGACCTCTTGGGTCTATCTCTATGGCTAATTTCATTCCTCCAAATACAAACTCATGCCAACATCGAATATAGATCATAAACAGTATTCAAGATGAACTTAATATGCAGCATATGATAAAGATAACAATCATAATAAATCCATTACCATTGAACTCACATATTGTGATGATACAACCCCCATCAACGTTAGGTCGGCAATGTTTAACCCCGTTGCACCTTAAGTGTTTATGATGCATCATAGGAGTGAAGTCGTCACTACATACCATGTGAGTGGATTCAAATGCACTCGTTAGGCTTATATATTCAAAGTATTTAGTATGTGGAATGTCCATCATATACATGCTTACTCATCTCATATTGTACATGGAATTTCATATCATATACACATCTCATGGCATTTCCTCATACCTATTCTTTCATCAAATCGTATGTAAAACATACACTACATGCATAATCAAATTGCATTCATTATGCTTCCTCAAACATCTCATGTAGTATATGAAAAACACCTCATATACATAATCATAATAACTTAGATGAAAACCATCATTCAAGCTTCACACATTTCATGCCTCAACATAACTAGCATACACTTCATACATTCATGCATTAGTCATAAATCATATCTTGTACCCGTGTTAGTCCGAAGATTGGAGTAATCGAGTGGACTCAAACATAAAATGCTTATCCCCCCTTATTGAAAACTAATACATAATATCATATTTACATACATAATAGGTTGAAAACGGATTTTAAAATATTTTCCTCATCCACAAATAAATTTTTAGTTCATAAATATTTGCAAAAAATCATATTTGCCATTAAACTTCAAATCATGCTTCAACTTTAGACATCAAAATGGTTTTGAAAGTGGTGTATCAACTCACTTTATTAGAAGATCGATTACAACTCCGATTGCATGTAATTCGGTGTGTTATCAAGCGTTCATATCAGACAATATTTATAACAATCAATTTCTAAATTAATAATCTCAGACTAATTAATCTAAAAACTTTTAAAATCTATTCGCTTTAAACTATGGCCATTTTTTGTCTCTAGACTAAGCTAGAAATTTATAAATCCTCTAAACTTACCTTAAATGAGCTTAGATGTTGAAAAAGGTCACAAAAACCTTAGCTTTAATCTTGAATAGAAACTTTTGGGCAAAAATCATAAATTTTCAACATTAAATGTGAGCTTGAAAGGTTTTATAGCATAAAAATATCTTTTTTACCTTTAAACTTTAAAACTAAGATCAAACTCATCAAAAGTAATGATTTTTCATTAAAAATGAGTTGAAAAAGTTTTAAAGAGGTTTTACCTTTCAAAAAAAAAAGGTTGAGGGTTGAGAAACCCTTGAGCATTGGGTCATATATATAGTTTGGGAAGTGAAAATATGCTTTTACCTCATTTATTTTTGTGAAAACGATGTCATTTATCTATAAATTAGGGCTATTTATCTACATATGAGCTTTAGAGCCCTTTTTGGAAGTTTCCTGATGGCTATCTATCGATAGATGGTTTCCATCTATAGATAGATTTGGCCATCTATGGATAGATTTGCTCATCTATCTATAGATATTCTTTAGGGCAGCTTTGATGAACCCTTTCTAGGTTATATCTATTGATAAATGAAGAACATCTATCAATTGATTGGGTCCAAAAATAAAAATAAACCTTAGAAACATGTCCAATTGAACTCTTTTCAACACAAAACTTTGTAAATCATCTTAATGCATCAAAGCATGAATTTTGCAAAGATCAAAACTTACTTTTTAACATTCCAAATACAAAATCATCTCGAAACTTTACACCATGAAGTTTTCCATTCACAAAACTAAATTTCAAGTTTTCAAAAACACAATTTAAATTTCTCATTAAAAGGATTTCTAACTTAGAAAATCTCACACTAGGGTGGGGTTTCATATATGAGCTTCTATGAAATTTTGATCGTGTTATGATTAGTTCTAGTCTTGGTGTGGGGGTAAAAATACCACAGGGTTAAGCTTGGTCAACGTGTCACTTTTTCCCCTTTTGTATGTTGGCTACAGTCTTGGCGTGGGGTAAGAATATCATAGGGTTAAGTTGGGCACCATACCATTTTTACTCTCTTTATAAGTCTCAATGTGGGGCTAAGAATACCATAAGGTTAAGCTAAGCATTGTACCACTTTTCCTTTTCTTATGAGTCCCGGTATGGAGGTAAGAATACCTCAAGGATGAGTGGCCAAAAGTACCCATTCTTCCCTTAATTTGCTTATAGTATGTATTGATATGACTTATTAAATGAAGGGTTCATTATCGATTAAATGTTTGATGTTTAACTTGAAGGTTCATAGGTTACTTACCATTTTCTCCTTGCAAACGTTTTGTAAGTTGAGCTTTGATATGAGTACCATATTTTATGCATCATGTATTTTGAGTGCATTTATGGCTACATAATTGTCATAATTATTTTGCAACTATGAATTATTGCAAAAACTCTTATCCCTTTGTTTGTCTCCTACCCCATATTCAATCACAGAGTCTTTGTAACCCATATTTTATTTTCTCTTATTTTGTTTCAGATCAGTAGCTTGCTTGATTAGGCAACTTGTGGAGTAATAGAGCAACTCATTCATGGTAGGTGTGGTAAAGCCTTTTTTCCAGCCTTTCAATGTCATACACTCCGTAATGTGTCTAGTCTAGTTTTGAACTATTTTGTTGATAATGAACTATGTTATGTAAATAATGTCAATAAACTTGTTTACGTTTTTACATGTTATGTTGAGCAAAACATAAAATAGGATATGGGTACTTGCTATGGTTGATATGGGTGCATAAAATGATAAGACTATGGTGGATGTCTATAGCAAAATAGGCACGAGGTACTTGCTATAGCATAATTGTTTTATTTACATGTGAATATTTATATGAAATGTGAAAGAAACCACACTTTACATTGAGAAGTTCCGTAATGTACTAGCCTCCATGAATTATTGCATGTTTTGATCATAGATGAACTTATGTTAGTGAATGTGATGGATGATTAGCCCATACATTTATGGATTTAGGCTTGCTTGGGCTTAATGGGCCATGCCCACATAGGTCCATGAATTGGTCATGATCTCTCTTGAAATGGGATGTGACACAGAAAGACTATGCACCGAAAGGTGAAGTCAAACCACTATGACTTTTCTTAACACTTGGGTAGTCATGATGCATTGGTCGATGCCAATCTTGATTTATAACTGTAACTTAATCAATTAGGAAATTGATTATGAATACAAAAGAGTTTGATTTATCTAATATTGGTTTACCTTGGATTATAGTTTATATTTACCTTGAATGTAAAATAGCGTTAATTAAGTTAAACTTAATTGAAAGAAGTTAAGAACTTGGAGGACTTAATTGAATGGATCAATTAATCTTGAGGCAATTTTGCAATTAGCATCAAAAGTTGTGCAAATCCTACTAGGGTTAGGATTAACATAAATTGCATATAAATATGAGGCTTATCTTGCACTTGAAAAGCTATTTCAATCCACAAACAACCAAAAACTTGATAGGTTATTGAGGAAATTGTTAAGAGAGAATCCAAACCTTACAAGTTGCCTTTTTGCTCCTAAACCCGTTAAACATTGATGATTGATATTGTTGTTGCTTTAACCTTCGATTCTTCATCCCTTGATTGGTGACTTATTGTATTCCACTTGCTAAAAATGTCCTTGGCAATAGTTGGCCTTGTTAGCTTTACAATTGATCCATGTTTTGAAATGAAAAAAATCAAAAGATCAAAATTGCTTAAACAAGTCTTTGAAATGAGATTTGATTAGTATAAGATCCCCTAAATACTTAGATTTGAATTGGTTAAGTGTTTTGGCATGAAAAAAGATGTTAGCTTTATTCTTGTTTTAACATGATAAAATTGATTGAACTTAATGACCTTTGAAAATGAAGGAAAGATATTTTTGAATATGAAGAAAACCTTAAACCCTCAACCCTCAACCCTAAACTTAAAAGAAAGATATATTGAAATGCTTTGATTTTTGAACATGTTTTGAATATGAATGATCTTGCTTTTGAACTTAAAGAAATATCTCTTAGTTTTCTAAAAAATTTCTTGTTTTTAAAATTCAAAATGCTAGATAAAGAATCAAGTTCTCAAAAGATATGACTTGATTCTTAAAAGAAAAGAAAGCAAAATCTATTTCTTTGATTACAAGAAGAATTTATTCTGGAGAAAAAAAAGTCAGTTGTTGAATAGAGATCAACAGTGAAAAATAGATTCTAAAAAAAGAAAAAGTCAATTCTTGAAAGATAGAAGCTTTAAGATTTATGAAAAACTGACACCTTAGAGACAAAGAATCGATTTTGGAAAGATAGAATATAGAAGGCAGAAAAGCAAAGAAGAAATAATTGATTCTACATGGAGAATATATTGGTTCTTAAAGCACCATAAGTACAATTCAGAAACCTGGTAACCAAGAAAGACATGGTACAACTGGACAAAAGTGGAGTAGCAAAAATCAAGCTTAAATTCAAATTTTGATGCCAAACCATAGTAAAGAACCAACACCTTGAGGCAAAAGAATCGATTCTCCTGAGATAGAAAGCTATGGACTTTGCAAAGAACTGACAACTCAATAACAAAGAATCAATTCTACAGATGCAACAAAATTTTGCACACTGGTTGGAATGTGCAAGAAATTATTTGAATTTCATTCCAATAGGTGGAAAATCACAGATGGTATAAATATTCCTTTTGAGGATGTTAAAGAAAAATGAGAAGAAGAATTTGAAAGATTTTGAATCATTTTTGAAGAAGAATAGAGCGAAAAAAAAGAGAAAAAGCTGTTAGCAAAAAGTTTTAATCCTTAAGCAAGCAAAGAATCTAAAGATCACATTTTTATTCTTCAACTGATTCATCTTGAGCTTAAACCTTTTTTGATCATCTATATCTTTGTGAAAGCTCTTACCTTTCTGATCCTAAATTCCTTTATCAACTTTTTTAAAGGTTTTAAGTTGGAGATTCACTATAATCTATTGTTATATTGGTTATACCTCTAAGCAAAAGGTAGAAGGGTTTTTCATGATCCTTTAAAAGGGTTCATTTTGTGTAAAAGTTGTGTTTGGACCTGAAAGAGGTTACACATGATCCTACAAAAGGCATGTTGTAGAATTTATGCTTAATCCTGCAAAAGGCATGTTGTAAAGGTTATGCTTGACAATGTTAAAAAGTTGATACAGTTGGATCACAAAACTGTAATAACTATTTTGTGTGCCCTTACTAAATATGAATTCAATATGGTAGCTATTTGTTCTACAGTAAAAGAAATTTGGGATACTTTATAAAATTTTTATGAAGGCAATAGTCAAGTAAAAAAGCCAAAGATTAGTATACTGGCATATAATTATGAGTTGTATAAAAATGAAAGATAAGGAGTCCATAAAAGAGATGTTTGAGAGATTTACAAAGATCATAAAAGAACTTAAAGCTTTAAGAAAAAGTTCCTAAATGCACAGTTGATGAAGAAAATCCTTCACTACTTACCCAAATCTTGGAGACTTAAGGTCACCGCCATTGAAGAAGCAAAAGATCTAAATGTACTTAAGCTGGATGAGCTCATAGGATCTTTGCTTACTTATGAAATGCCTTTTAGGCATGAGAAAGAAAGAAATGAGGCAATCAGAGGAGAATCAAAAAGAAAAAACATTGCTCTCAAGATTGTAAAGTAAAATGATGAAAAGTCACTTGAGAGTGACAATGAAAAGGAAGATGATAAGGAGATAACACTATTGACCAAAAGGTTTAATAGATTTCCAAGGACTAAACAAGGAAGCAGAAAGCCTTTCAAGAAAAAAAGAACATAGAAGAAATTTGAGAAGAGATATTCCAAAGGTTGATCATGGAAATGATTATATTATTTGTTATGAATGAAAAAAGCCTGGTCACTCTAAATATGAAAGAACTCAAAAAGAGTCATAAAAGAAACTCCAAGAGAAAAGCAATGGTAGTTGCATGGAGTGATAGTGATGAATCCCAAGATGAGTAAGAATAGGAAATTACGAATTTGTGCTTTATGGGAGTTGAAAACTCCAAGGTTTGTTCTTTAAACATTGCTTCTTGTGATGAGCTTCAGGATGCATATGATGACTTGGCATTTGAATTTGAACATATGAATTTGAAATACAGAAAGATCATCTTTAAGCTTAACGTAAAAAATGATTACATGATTAACATTAAGTCTGAGATAGAAAATAAAGTAAACATTTTAGAGAATGAAGTGAATGTGTTAAAGAAGAAAAATGAGCAACTAACTGAATCATATTCTAAATGGAACATAAGCTCTTAAAAACTTAATGAGATGCTTGAAACTCAAAAAGCATTCTTTGACTACAATGGCTTAGGATATGATAGGACAAAGATAAAAACTTTCATTGAAAAAGAAAATGAAAAGCATGGTGCATAATATATATGTGTTTGTTGCCATAAGAAGGGACATTCTATAATTTTTTGTCCTCTCAGGAATATAGCCCCCAAGGAAAAGATTGTAAAAAAAGGTGTAGGTTCCAAAAGGAACCAAACCTACATTGAGAAGAATTATGGAAATTTTTGAGATTCCAAATAAAAACAAACTTGGAAGAACTAACTCTCATAGACACAAGAAAGCTTGTGTACAAAGATAAAAAATTGGTTCTGTTTTGTAGGAAAAATCAAGGCAAGAATGCATGGACTAAGCTTATTACAAAATTAAGTGATATCTATTTCATGAATAACTTGCCTATAAAAAGTGAATTGTTGATTGTTTGATTGCCTTCTAATTGGTTGATTATTGCTCAAATAAATATTACTTTTCTTGAATTCATAATTTGAACGAGTGATGTTTTGATGATCTTGTGTGCATAATAGTTGCTGTAATAAAATTTACATATCATTTCATACACATGCATCACTCAAAAACCAACAACTATGTGAACTAAACTTGATTCTAGTTAGAAGTTTTCTTGTATTGGACTTGGATAAAAAGATCTTTATTTTTCAAGTTTACAAAGTTTAAGAATCGACCTTTGATTTTTAAAGAATCGATCCTTCAAAAAAACATTTTCCAAAATGCTTCAAGAATTCAAAGAATCAACCTCTTAAATTTCACGAATTGATTCTCAAAAAGAATCGCAAAAGTTTAAGAAAAACTAAGGCGTAAAGAATCAATTCTTATCATTTTGGAATCAACTTTTGCACTTTAAGTCAGGAAATTATTTAAGCCTCAAACTCTCATTTATCGGTTTTAAAGATTTTCAAAAGTTGAAATTTCACAATCTTATCTCTCTGAAGAAATTTTCTCTTTCCAAAAGTAGGGTTTTAAGAATAAAAAGACTGAAACTTTCTCTAAAAAGCTTTTCAATTTTAAATTTATTTAAGTTCCAATTGACCCATTTACAAATACAAGTCATCTAAGGGTAGGATTGGTTCTATGCATGCAAGAATCAACACCTTTTTCTCAAAACCTCAATTCTTCACTCCAAACCTTCAGAGAAAATGGCTCCAAAAGGTCAAGAGAAGAAAAAGGAAAAGCTTTTGCCACTTCGTCAAAGAAACAGAGAAAAGAGAAAATTGATGTTCTTGACGTACACTTTTCTACTCCACCTAAAAGAAGAATGTTTGATAATCGCTATACAATAAGAAAAGCATTTCATGGAAGGATTACTGGCTTAGATTTTTTGGAAAATGAGTTAAGATTTCCCAAAATTGAAAATTTAAAGGAAATGGGTTGGTACGATTATCTCAATCTAAGAATAAACGTTTATAAAGATCTGGTAAGAATATTTTATTCAAATGGGACAATTAGTTATGAAGGAGAATATGATGATGATGTGGTTAGTCATGATGACTTAGTCCTCACTTTTTTAGTTAAAAGGTCATATGCTATCACACCTTCACTACTTCAAAAGTTGTTAAAGCTAAAACCACCAAGTAGGAATGTAATAACCTTCATGGGTCAGGAGAATACTATATCAAAAGAAGAGTTGAATGTAGAGTTTCTTTTGGGCCTAATCACAATAGCAAACTTCCCGTACAGTGCTTCCATGCTAAGTCTCAATGATAGAATCTTGCATCAAATTATTACTTGCAACATAATACCCATTGAAACAAAGCATACCTTGGTGACATTTAAGGAAATGTTGTTCATGTATCACATCAAAAGGACACCTATTGAACTTGTTTAATTCATTTTTAGAGACATGATATATTTGGTTCGTTGTGCAAGAAATAATTTGTTCTATGGTATGGCTATTTGTGAAGTAATTGATAAGCTAAAGATAGACATTGGCATTGATAAACCTAAAATGCAGAACAAGATTAAGTTTTTGGACAATAATACTCTTGGGAGAATGGGATGAGTATAGTGCTGAATAGCATGGTTAGGTCAAAAAGGATGAAGCTCAAGAAAGAAAGAAACAAGCATCACGAACTCCACTTGCTCCAACCACTGCTATTACTTCATCAACAACCACTTCACAGATTACTCCATGCCATTTAGTCAACCTAGCATGATGCATATGGGTTGAGGTGCATGACTTTTTAAGTGCAAGGGTTGATAATCAAGGGAGGATGGTTGAACAGAACCTTGAAAGAATTGAACAAAAAATTGAGGATGCAATTTCAAAGTTTGTTCACAGTTACAAAGCATCTTTGATCACTATTGTCACTTAATTAAGAAGTTGCAAGCAACATTGAGTAAATTGAAGAAAGAAATGAAGCAACTAGTACAAAATCAAATTGATTTAGCCCATAACCAAAAGAAACTCCATGATAGGATGAACAAGACAAAAACCTCCATAATTCACAATCTTGATAACTTAGACGCTAATACTAATTCTGACCCATAGGCATATGCATTAGTACGTGCATACATCTTTATTTTGTTCAAATCTAATTGTAAGGAGATTGATATGTTGTATTTCTTTTACTTAATGAGACATCTCTTTGATTACACAACTCTGTGTTAATATCTCTCTGTGTTGATTGATGATTGTTTGAACTCACTTGTTGTGAATGTCTCTAAGTTTTATCCTTAAATGTTGATTAATACTTATACTTAACTTTTGCTATTAACGTTGTATTTTCCTATGAGTTTTTCTTCCCATTGTTCTTAAACTCTATTTTCTATTCCTTTTTGATATAACAAAAAAGGAAAGAAATATTATGAGTACATATGCGCTTCATTTTTCATTCATGATGGTTGCATTTTTAAGACTGATGTCAAAAGTGCTTTCAAACTTAAATGTAATTTGAAAAAGCACAAGTTCAAGGGGAGCTTTACTTGAGAAAAATATTTTGAAATCATGAAGCATATTTTCAGGAAGAGTTTCCTTCAATGAGCAAATTAACTATTAATTTTGTCATATCAAAAAAAGGGAGATGTTTTGAAGCTAATCTTAAAGAGAAATGAATTGAATATTTGAACATGCTAATGAAGTTAAAGATATGCTCTTAAACATGCTCAAATACTTTTGAAATTTTATATGCAAAGAAATTGTTTTTTAAAGAACTCAAATTCAAAGTGCTAGCCTAAGAATTAAATTCTTAAATTTAAAGGGTTTAGGGTTTAAGATTTAGGGTTTAAGGTTTAAATTGAAAAAAATATATTTCTTTATCATAAGAAAAATCAATTCTGGAGATTGATTATGAGAAAAAAAGAAGTCAATTCTTAAGTAGACATAAACAGTGAAAAATTGATTATGAGAAAAAAAGAAGTCAATTTTTAAAAGATAGAAGCTTCAACAATTAAGAAAAACAGACACCTCAGAGAGCAAGAATCGATTCTAGGAGAATAAAATGCATAAGGTAGAAATGTGAAGAAGAAATCATTAATTCTCCAAGAAGCAGAAGTCGATTTTGGGTGAAGAATGAATAAAAGAGCATAAGCTTGAAGACAAAGAATCGATTCTACATGGAGAAGATATTAGTTCTTGAAGCACCAGAAGAAAGAATTAAAACCTTGGTGACCAAGAAAAAGATTCGGTAAATGAATAGGAATGAAGCATAAAAAATCAAGCCCAAATTCAAATTTTGGCACAAAACTACAGTGAAAAACCACACCTTAAGGTTGAAGAATCGATTTCTCAAAGGTGCAAAGGTGTCACTTTTCAACCTAATTGTAAAAGAATTGGCATCTCAAAATAGAAGAATTGATTCTCCAAAGATAGAAAGTTTCAAACTTTTTGAAGAACCAACAACTCATGATCAAAGAATCGATTTTGCATTTAGGACAAAAATGTTCAAGCTAGTTGGAATGTACAAAAGCTTATTCAAATTTGACTCATGTGGGCAAGAAATCACAGGGCTTATAAATATTTTCCTTGAGAACATTAAAGTAAGGGACTTGAACAATTTTGAATCATCTTTGAAAAGAAAAAAGGCAAAAAACAATTAAAAGAGCTGTGAGTAGAAAAATAATATAATTGATTAAGAGCTGAACCTAGAGATCACATTTTTATCCTTTAACTGATACTTATTGAGCTTAAACCTTCCTTCACCATTCCTATCATTTGAGAATGCTCTCATATTTCTGAGCCTAAAGTTCCTTATAAGCTTTATTAGATGTTTTAAGCTAGAGATTCTTTTGAATCTACTATTGTATAGTTATACCTCCAAGCAAAAGGTACCAAGGTTTTGCCTGATACTTTAAAAGGTTGTATTTTATGTAAAGGTTGTGCTTGAACTTGAAAAAAGTAGTGTCTTGGTTGAAATTACGCTTGGTCCTGTGAAAAGGCATGTTGTGAAAGTTACGTCTAATCATATTAGAAAACATGTTGTAAACGTTACGCTTGATCTTGTTGAAAAGGCAAGTTGATAGTGGATTCAAACTCCTTGTGCTATCAAGGGAGAGAACGTGGGTATTGGAAGGCTGAACCTCTATAAAAATCTAGCTGAATACTATTTACTTTTTGCACTTTACTTATTTGTTTCATACTTTGTTTTTGTTACTTTTTTGCTGCATTTTCAAATATCTTTTAAAAAAGGAGAATTTTTTATTCATAACCAATTCACCCCCATCTTGGTTACTCTACTTTAAGCTTATCTTCCTAACACTATATTAAATAAGCAAAGAATGATTCTATCTAAGGGAAAAAGTTTTAAGTTTCTATTGTGTTAGTAATACTTTTCCTAAACAAACATCTCTACCAAGAATTCTCATGCAGAAGAAAATGTAGATGCTTGATTTTGTCCACTAGTATATCATCTTTTTAATATCATGTAAGTTTGTCTTGTAGGTAATTACACTACCATATGGATTAATGCAAGTAATTTGAAATAAGTGACAAGGTTACATTATTGGTAGAAGCAATGGTAGTAACCCCTAAACAAATGGTAAGATTTTTGGGTTCATTCCACTATTTGGATGTTTTAAAAAGTTTGACTTAATAGCTTAGACATGGAGATAAGAAAGAAGTCTTTTTTTTAGTTTTTCCTTAAATTAGTCAAAGAACCTTATAGGTCCTTATATTATGCGATTTTCATCAATTTATACCTTTTTTAGCCCTTTTACTTTGAAATTTGAACAACTGAGTCCCTCCCCCTAACACTGTTTAATTTTTCCATTATTGTTGTTGATGTGGCACTAATGTGGGCTTGAAATGCTGACATGGCAATAATGATGTGACACTAACATGCTAATGTGACAATAATGATATGGAAGACCTAAAAAATATTTTTAGAAAAAATAATTTATGCTATGTCATAGAGAATAAATTGAACAAAATTGTAAAGTATAAGGACTAAATTGAACAAAGATCATATAGGAACTAGATTGGGTACTTTCTTAGTTTTTATTTAACATTACGTTTATGTAAAAAATATGTAGCTTTATACATCAGTTAGTTTGGTTAGCTCAATAAAAATGGTGAGGGAATATGTAAAAGGGGGATGAATTGGATTTCAAAAATTCCTTTCAACAACTTGAGCTTTTTAGCTTGATGATGGTTTTCAAAATTTGTTGTCACTTTAAAACAAATCAATGGAAATGAACAAACAAGATAAAAACAAATTTTCAATACTCTTCGTGGTGAAATGAAATGCTCAAGTATATAGCTGAAGAGTAAGTGAGCTTTGAACAAATTTCTAAAACATTTTTCATGATAAAAACACAAGCTTAAGAAGAAGAAAGATTCATAAACTTGCTCTCTCTTTAAAACATTTCAGAAACAATTTAAAATACAAATAAGCAAGTAGGTTGGAAGTGGATTCTCAAAACTATTCAAAGAGAAGTAAACGAGGATATGTATCAAGGTAAATCATAAGTTATTTAAAGAGTGAGTTGATTTAAAATCATTTTGAAGACAAATATTCAAGTCACTTCACATTGAGATAAAGAAACACAATTTCAAATTGAAAAGGAAAGGAGCTGATAATAAATTTCAAAAACTTCTTCAAAATGAAATAAGCAAGATCAATAACAAATGTTCAAATTTCTTCACAACAAAGTAAAAAATCCTCAAGTGATAAATAATGAAGCGCGAAGAAATAACACACAAATTCAAGAGGAGAAAGAGAAGAGAAAAGATACAAATGATTTGTAGATGTTCGACCTTGTCCATAGGTGCATACATCCTCTCCCTTAGCTCACCAAAGAGTTCTTAATCCATTATGAAAATTGCCTTTTCAAGGATCAAGCATAACCTTTACACATTACCTTTTCGAGAAGATCAAGCATAACCACACACTGCTTTTTCACAAGATCAAGCACAACCCACACACTGCCTTTTCACATGAGCAGGCATAACCCACACTCTTCCTTTTCAAAAATCAGGCAAAACCTTAGCTTTTTCAAGGATCAAGCAAAACCTTACCTTTTTCAAGGATTTGGTAAAACCTTTACATCATCGCCTTTTAAAATTTCAAGCATAACTTTTTCTCTCTTACAATGTTAAAGCTCACATATTCCTCTAGAAGGCTAATTTGGCTAGGTGAGTACATAAAGGAAGAGTTTGGTGTAGCTAAAAAATTATTATAAAATATATGAGTGAAAACATAAAAGGGTGGAAGCTCAAACATAGCTCATAGAAGAGTGGTTGTTCTAACTTAGTTTTTCTCTCTTTTTCCTCTTCTTGTTCATTTCATTTGATTCTTGATCAAATGATCTTTCGATCTTCTCTCTTCCACTTCTAAATGTACTGAAAAAAGTTCCATTTTATAGTTGGAGAAGCTTTATAGCTATTGAGGATGATTTGATGTAGAAACTAGCCATTATTCTTATCTTTTTTTGGCTTTCTTGAAGAAAGGTATTAATACCTTCGGGAGTCATCTTGATACTTTAACATTTTTTCTCCAGAATTTGAAATCTGATGGTGAGGTATCGAAACTTTGAAGCCATGTCTCTATACATTGTGCCAAGTATCAAGACTTTGAAACCAAGTATCAAGATTTTCAAACCAAGTGTCAAGATTTTGAATCCAAGTGTCAAGACTCTATGAAATGTCACCATACCTCACTTTAATGTCTTTATACCTTTGTCTTGATGTATAGAAAATTCTTATTCTTAAACTTAATTTTGATGTCAAGCACTTAGACATTTGCTATGGAATTCTGAAGGTAAAGTCTTTGTACTTGAAGTCTTCTATCTTGACTCATTCAAACTTTTTCTCTAGACTTTGAAGATTGAAAGCAAGGCTTGATACTTGAGATGTAGGTCTCAATACATTTGGTCTTACTCTTTGGAATTCTACTATTTTGAGAAATTGTCTTGTTATATTCAATCTTGTTCTCAATACTTGAGTACATGCTCACTGAAAAAATAACTCTTCTTGAGTGGAGTGTCTATATCATTTAGAGTTTGTTAGACCCATTGAAGTGCTACAAGGGAGGGTTGAATAGCACTTAAAATTTTCTTGTTAGCCTTTTAGAGCTTGTAGAGCTCTTAATCAACTCGATGAAGGAAGGATCGGAACTTGTTTGAATTAAAAAACACCAAGGAAAGGTAACGAAAAATGGATAATTCAAGAGTATTTATAGTGGTTCAATCCTCGCAACCTACATCCACTACCTTGATCAACCAATCAAGGATTTTCAACCTAACTTCACTATACCAGTGGAATTAATAACTTTCACCAAGCTTTTACAAGGTGAGCTTTTAACCCAAGCTCTATTCCTTTACAATGACCTTTAAGAGTGCTTTCTACACTTTAAATACCCAAGATAAAGAAGAAAAAGAAGTACAACTAGAAGTCTTTATAAATCCAAAAAGATTACAAGCAAGCTTAAATACTTTTTCTGAAGTAAGAACGAAGAACAAGTGTTTTTGGTGAAAGATATTTGGCTTTTTGCTCAAAATGGGTTTTTCTTTTTCAATCTACCTTCTCTAACTATTAGAGCTTCCTTTTATACTTGGGGAGTTATATTTTTCTATTGAGGACAATTTCTAGCCATTGAAGACAACTTTGATGCCATTCTAGCCATTCTTTTATCCTTGAGTGCTTAAATTCAAATAGGCAAACTAAGTTTGACTAACTACTTACAAGCAAATTTAATCAATTACAGCTTTTTTGCCTTGCACTATCTTGTTGCTATGTACTCTACGTTAATCAATTACAAGATACTCTAATCAATTAAGAGATCTCTATGTTAAAGCTTCTCTACTTCAACAGACTTCCTTTAGTTGGCTAACTCTCCCCTCAACTGATTGGAGCTTCACTTCCTTCAGCTTTTACTGATTGACACAATCTTAAATCAATTATAAAATTTCTAAATTTGAATTTTCTTAGCGGTCAGACATATTTCAAATTTGAATTTTTGACGTTTTGAGGTTTTTCCAGTTTTGTGCTTTAACCTATTAACTCCATGCCTTAAACGATTATCACACCTCTGTTTTCCTTTGTCCAGCACCTTCTCAATCAGTTAAGCCTAATAGTAACTGATTATTGTTTTTCTATTTTGTTTCAACTTGTATCCTAGTCATTCCTTAACTAATTAAGGCTTTTTGCTAATCAATTACAAAAGTTCTATATTCTTTAACTCATTTTATCTTTCTCACTCTAACTGATTAACCTATCTATTATATGATCTTGTCTTTAAACACTAATTTTATTAAGGAAATTAACTTTATCCTACACACTTAAATAGTGAAGTTATACATTAATGAATGAGGAATGTTTTATTATCATAAAAAACATATGGAGTCAACATTCTCCTCTTTTTTTTTATAATGACAAAACACTCCTAGATTAAGAGTGTAATATCTATAAAAAATTTATGTGTGAATTTTTTAGGATTGCTCCCCCTAAATATGTGCCCTATAAACAATAAAATTATCTAATATGACAGCATGAGCAATAAAGTCATTCAATCATAAGAACATGTATATATATATATAGATAATCAACACAATTCCTTCATAACAGCATAAACTTCAAGACAACATAAAACACACATAAGCATTGTTCAACTTAAAACACACCATAAAAACATAGCTAAATAAATAAGTTTATGTCTAACACATTACTTCCTACCTCTAGTCTTTAATCTTATCTCCCTTTTTTTGTCATCATCTAAAAAGGATCCTAATTAGAGTCCAAAGACGGTGAGGATTCATTAATGCCAAAATACACTTTCAAAGGCTTACGAAAGGAGCTAGATGAAGAGTTTGATGATAAGGATGAAAAGGTCAAGGTGGATGAGATAATCTTGGGGGATGCAAGCTTTGAAGGCTAATTAGTGGAGGTCAAGGCTAGTCTTGCTGCTTTTCTTCTCTTAAAGGTGGTGGTCTTAGTAGCCAATGTTTTTCTACCTTTACTAGTAGGTTTTTAAGAGGTTGGTCCAATAGTTGTTGTCATCCCTTTGTCCTTGACTAGTTGAGTGACAAGTTGTTCTAATTTTTTTAGGCTAACTTAGCCTCTTGTTCCATTCTTGCCTTTTTCCTTTGTTAATTAGCTTTAGTCTCTTTCAACAGTTCACTGATGAATTGAGATACCTCTATCTCTTTTAATTTAGTGGATCCCTTTTTCTATTGGTGGCTATTCTTAATTCAACTTTGCTTTTCAAATTCTTGTTCTACCTCTACTTTTTCCTCTTGTTCTTTTCTTTCTGTTGTTGGTTCCTTTTCTTTTTCCTTCTCTTCTTGTACAGCCTTTTCTCTTTCAGAGTCATTTTCCTTTTTCATGTTTTCAGTTTCAAGTTTTTCTTTTTCAGTTTCACCTTCATGGTCAAATGTAAGGACCTCAAACTACTCTATAGTAGTTCTCTCATTGGAGGCACTTAAGGTTGTTGCTTACTTTTTTGAAATAGGGGTTGTAGTTTTTTTTCCTTCAAATAGTAGATCTTCAAGAAGTTGTAGCTTTTCTTCAATTTTGCTTATTTTCTCAACCTGGCCTGTCAATTTTTCATCTATTCTCATGAGAAGATTGAATATCATTTTAGTTTTAGAATGGAGGTTGGATAACTTTTAAGCAAGCGGTGGAGGGAGTTTTATGTTAGGAATTTTGAGAATATGGTGCACTAGAAAGCAAGTATAATCTCATGCTTATTTTTATTAAATTTATTTGCAATGAAAGTACATTTTGATAATAAGACGAAGAGTTTGCTTTAATAAGCATTCATTATCTAGTTATTAAGGTACCAAGATTCTATTGAGATATTAAAGTACATTTATATGAAGAGTCATACATAGGAGACATGTATTTTAAGTGAATCTAAAAATTATTCACAGCTATATAATAAAGCTAGTCACTTTATTATGTTAAGGCTGTAGTGTCTAGATTATTTCTAACGAAATGAATGTGATTTATTTTAAGGGAATGATGAGTCTCAAATCATCAAAATGGTTGACTTCGAGTAATGACACTATAACATGAACTAGAATCATCTGAGAATCAAATTTAAGCTTTACCGTTACCTAAATCTTGATCTCACACTTATGCATTTGCTTATAATAGAACTGAAATTCTGATGGATAGTGGACTCGTGTTTAATCTCTTTATAATCTTTGATTTACCATGAGCATGATCATCATAAAAGGTTGATCTAGACTCCGTATTTTGAGATTATAATCGAGATAAACATTTGGGAACATATATTCAAATAATGGATTTCATAGCATTAACATCACTTCTAGTGATTTCAGAAAGATTGGTGATTAATTTGGGTCTAGTGGATTGATGAATTAACTACTCATCACATCTGGATACTCAAAAGATTAGACGTAGAGTATTGAATCACTGATTGGATGAAATTTGAGACTAGGGGATAAAATTGACATAAAGGATAAAACGATAATTTTACTTTTTGTCATTGGATGGTTATGAGGGTTCACAATATAAGGTTTATAATTGGACAACTAATAATTACAAGAAACATAATATTTGATTAATATGGTGAAGTGATTTCATGGTTAATAAGCTTAAATTATTTTTAATGA
>NW_018397271.1:3616950-3680447 GCF_002168275.2 Theobroma umbraticum | reverse complement strand
AATTTTAAGTTTATTGGAGTTTGGAATATCTATGTCCAAATAAATTCCCCAATTAGCTTCGTAGGATTCAACTTGTTTCAGTTGGAATGCATGTTTTAATTTGATTAATTAAATTATGTACAAAAATGAAAGCTTTAACATGTTTGTCTTAGTTTAGACAAGAAAACATGTTCGGTCTTAATTTAGACAAGAAAATATGTTTGTCTTAATTTAAGACAAAAATAATATATTTTGTCTTAATCCAAATAGGAAAACATATTTGTCTCAATTTAGACAAGATCAAATTTTTTTGTCTTAATTATAGACAAGTGTTATCTTAAATTAAGATAACTTTAAGAGGATTTTTGCAAAATGAATCTAGACATCCACGTTGATAAAAGCAGACTCCATGTTTAACTATTACTCTTTTATTATTATTAATTCTTTTTAAAGAAAGATGGATAATAATAAAATAAGAGTTATTATTCAATAAGAAGTTTTATTTTATCAAAAACTCTAAATGATAATTAAGGAATTAAATTATTTATTTTTTAATTTTAATTTTGATAATTATGGAGCATATTTGATGCTTTCATAACTTTAAATGGATGGTCAAGATTGATTCAAAGGTGTGTCATTTCAATTAAACTTTTGAGGTAAGAGTTTTAATAAAAAAGGAAGAGATTGGAAGAAATAAAGAACATAGTTTTTCTTGAAAAAGTTTCAGCTGTTTCTTCTCTTCTCCTCCTCCAAGCTTTTCCCAAGAAAAAAGAAATAAAATCGGTTTTCATCTTATAGTTTTGCATTCCACTCCTTATCCACTCAAGGTTCAAGTTGAAAGTATTCTTGAATAATAAATGGTAAACTTGTTTGGTCAAGAAATCATTCATTGGTATAGTGGTATCTGAAAATAAGAATCTCAAAATAAAAAGTATGGTTTTTCTAACCTAATAGATTTTATCTTTTTTTTTATGTGATTAGGTTACTTACAATAATAATAATGTGTTTTTCCACTTGTGTCATTGGATTGCTAACTTCCTTTATAAAAGAAAATTTTGAAATCCATGCTTTACACAATCATATTAATTCATCGAGATCTTACTCCAACATTTCAATGGTAGGAGGATATAACATCTCACTCCTACAGCCATTACCGACACACATGTCATGTAAGGATGCCCACACAATGTGGCAAGCCTTCCAAACATATTACTCTCACCAACTAAATTCTTTCCTTCATCATATAGTAACAATGCTATATAACTGGAATTTCAAATTTTATTCTTAAACACTCACAATAATTTTTAACAATAGATTTAAAATATATGTACAACATATCTTAAAATGTAAACCTTCAAACATTACACATTTAAATTTAATCAATATTATCTAAGGGTTTTGGCCCAAATTAATTTTACAATACATCATTTTATTTAAAAATAGTAAACAGCTCGACATCTATATAGCGGAGTGACACAAGGGTAAGGCTAAGAGACACCAATTATCTACACAGTGAATTGAAGTCCTCTCACCATGATTGCTCCCCACAGTTTAATTATCTACCATATTAACTAGTTAGGGTGAGCCTTTCATACTCTGTGAGTGGAAAAAAAAGGAAACAAGCATTAAGGTAGAGCTTTAACAAAAGCATAATAATAACAATAATAATATATGTTTGATGAGATAAATTATGCACAAAGTTAATAGATTTTGCACAAATCAATAGAAAATGCTTAAATTTAAATCTCAAAATTCTTAATCACTTTTGCAGTGTAAAAATCTCATGCTCGATAAAATCAATTAACCATGGCAATATTGAACAATATAATTTCCCGAATGTCATGTAAATTGATAAATCAAAGCCATGGTTTTCTCAAACAAATATAATAGTAATGCCAAGTTCAATTAATAAAAATGTATCAAATAGGGTATCCTCGAGTAAGTAGGTCTAATATAGCCCGTAGGCTTTCTCTCGGATATCAATAACATCAACACCTACTCGTGGTAATTCCCAACACCACCAAATATAAGTCGGGGTTTCAGGTCCCCTTTTACCTACTCGTGGAAACTCCCCACGTCACCAAATATGAGTCACGGCTTCAAGTCCCCTTTTATTATCAATTATCAATCATCAATAATCACTACTTCGTGCACAAAGACCACACAAATCTAGTGTGGTAACAAGATCTATTCCTGTAAGGTTTACCCAAGAAAATAAACCAATGGATATTTAATTGCATATAATCAATTCAATCATTAGCTTAAAAGGCATGTATGCATGTTTAAATCAAGAATGCCATGAATGATATATAAACAAGTTCATCGTAAAATCAATGAACATTAAAATAGCAAGTTCACTTATGAAAATCAATGAACATGGCACAGTTAAAATATTTAACTTAAGCATCGTGAAAATCTCCACTGAGGTAGATTAGAAAACTCATTAACGACCACTCTAGGGCCTTTATACAGGAGTGTAATACATACAATTTTGAATGCTTCAAAATAGAGTATAAAATCTCATCATGTTTCAAAGGCTTGTTTCCCATTTTGTAAACAGCTTAATGGTTTTAATACGCCCACAAAAACAACACGTACAAAACGAGCTTAATAATCATTCCTAATCACTAACAGCTCATACAACCCAATTACAATCCAAATATAACATTGGAACTCAATGTAATTGAATAATATATAAACAGTGGGCATATTTAGCATATTTAATATATAGTATTCATCATTCAATAAATACTTTAAAAAGGAATTGCCCACTCACCTGGTTGGTGGGAATTCTCACCAATAACACTAACCGTTCCTTTAACTTTTTTGCAATTTTCATTAAGAAATTTCTAGCAAGTTTTCAAAGCCTCCTATCTGAATCTTTGATAGTTCAGCCTTTGTTTCCAAGCTTCTAATAATTTTCCAGCAGCATTGTTCTCTACCTTGTCCAACTTCCTTTTTAAGGTTTCAATTCATCTTCTCAACAACCTTCAACATTTTTATAGGCTAGATCTGCATATTAATTCACACAACATTCAAGCTTAAATTCAACTATTTCCTACTAACTTCTAACTAGCATTTCAACATTAAAACCACATCACTTAACCATATCTATTTTTATTTTTCTTTATTTATTTATTTTTACCTTTAAGAACCAAATAACTCAAACTGAACCTTTAATTCAAACCTTAAATTCTGTATTCCATCAAGCTCCTCTTTTCTTTTCCAATCTCCTTACAACAATATTTACAATAAAATTTATAAATCTCAAAGTCATCTAAGCACCTCCTTTTAACCAGGACCAAAACTAGGATAACTACTTAATTATTAAAACTCAAGTTTCTAACTTTTTATGGCTCAATCAACCACAACACAAACTCCAGCAAGCCCTCCAATCCAAAGCACCCATGAGCTGTCGCTATAATTTATTTATTTTTAGTTAATTTCTCCAGCAGCTTGAACTTCATAAATGGGGGAGAAGTTAAACCCCTTGTCCTTCTTTCTTGATTTTCTTCTTTTCTCAACTCATTTTCTAGCGACAAAGTCATATTGAGAGCTTAAAACACTTTTGGGATTAACAAGGAAACTCGGTAGTTTTGCTCGATAAATGAAACAGATTACTCTTGATCATGTTTATTAACTCACTTGCTGCCATGGAAGCTCAAAACTCACGAGGATTAACTTAGTGATGGTCGGGTATCAAAAGGGAAAGAATGACAGGTTGGATAGGTTCCAATGGGCAGAGGATACAACGGTTTAAAGCCCCCTCCCTATATTGTTTCTTGTCTCCTCTCCTAAACCCAGTAGATCCCCCAAATTGATCATCTAAAATTTAATTTAATTTATTATGGTTATTATTATTTTTGTGCAACCTTCTCCATACATGTGGCAGCTGTATGTATATTCTTTTAACCATGCATTGCTCACTTTTACTCCTTGTGTTTTGCATGGTCAAATCGCCCTTAGCATGTATACTTGTGCATGCTTTAATTAATTAACTATATATATTTATATTTATATATATACATGCATTATTCCTATGTATTCACTTATATATTTCTTGCACGTGTACATATATCTAAGCACATATTTATCTGCTCACATGCACACTGCAATTTTATTTCTTTACATGCATGTGTAACATTCTTTTCTCCTACTTATGCTAAGATCTCCCTTTTTGTCCCTCTATGCATGCACATTTCACCAACCTTCTCTTATATTAAAATATTATTTATCCCCTATAATTGCTATTTATACACAAATCTCCTCCACTTGGACCAAACTAAATACCATAAAGTCTTCTATTCATATTTAATTATTAATTTGATCTTTTCCTTGTTTTAATATTATTTTAATGTTATTTTATTATTTGACTATTAAACTTTTTTTTTACACCTTCTCATTCACTCCCCATGCTTTCCCACACCTTATTCATTACCTATAATTCATCTTAATTGGAAAAATATCTCTATTGAATTAACATCCCGGGGATGAGATGTTACCGAGGAAATGGTGTGCCTTTTATGGACTTGATGCATTCATTTCTTTCTAGCTTCTACCATCTTCAAAATACTTCCCAAAAAGATTCCTTGATCTTTATTTTTTGTTAAGTCAGCTTGAAACCTTATGCTCCAAATCCCCTTCTTTTTCACAAGAGCAGATATTGCCATATGGCAAGTTAGCCTTATGTCCCTACAATGTTCCCTTGATTCTTTCAATCATATATCTACCTACATTCAGTGGGATATTATTAAACACCAATTCCATCAACCATAAGTCTAGAGCACTAATGTAGTTGAAGCGACTACTCTTGCCATGTAGTGTGCTTGCAATAAAATAACACAGGATTTTGAACTGTGCATTTTTATATCACTAGAATAGCTTTTAGATGGAAAATTTTCTTTTCTTCCAATCACAATTTCCCATATGTGACTAGGATCATACTTTCAGGTATTCTAAATTCTCCTACTTCAAACTTTATTTTAAAAATTCTCCCAACTCTTTAGCATTAATCTGAAATTCTCTACCACTTAAGAAAACATTTAGTCTTTCTTCTGTATATTCTTCTTGATTAACCAACTTAGTTTTATCCATAGCAATCCTAAAGTAAAACTTTTTTACTAGTGAAGGGCTAAACATTCTATCCCCCAAGGTGCTCAGATTCTTCAATTTCAATTCATCAAAATACCCCTCTAAATCTTTCTTTACTACTGATGTTTCGTTAAAGCTAGGCTAGTCAAAAAACTTTCCACATGAAACTATTGCATTCTCTATTTTATTAAATCTATTAGCATGCAACTTATTTCTAAATCGAGAGGAGGAACTAGTTCCTTTTTCCCATGAGAGTCCTTATAGCGACTATCCCTTTCTTTTTCTTTGAAGTTTTCTTTTTACTTTCTTTCTTCTTTTTAGTTGAGGGATCTTAAGTTTTCCTTTATTTCTTCGGAAGAAAAGATGGGGGATCATCACCTTCTCTTTTCCCTTTCCCTTTATTAGCAATTTTGTGCATGAAGGAGGTTTTAGCCATGGGATTATTTAAAGACGTGCACTTTAGGTTTCTTGGGTTTTAAAGAAAGAGAGAAAAATTGGAAGTTCTTGGGGCTTTGATTTTCTAGAAAATGGTTTGTTTAGTAGTTTGAAAGGTTTTAAAAAGAGTTTATTAACTGGTTACCCCACATTTTAAATGGGTGGTTTCTTATAGCACCTACCTAATTTTTTTTTTTTTGAAATTTCTTGTGTGATAGTTTTTCACTAACAGAGGTGCTCTAATCAATTAACATATATCGTAATTGATCATTGTCTCTCTTACTTAAATTTTTCAAGGAATCTATCATTTATTAACTGATTAAGGAAACTTTTAACTGATTAATAGTTCACTGACTTAGGTTAACTAGCTTAAGGCAATGATGTTTTAATTGATTAAAGGGGGTCCTTACTGATTAATATGAACCTCATTTCCTTTTTAATGTCCCTTTAACTAATTAAAACATTTCCTAGTCAATTACCTCGAGGAATGATCATCATACAGTATATTATTAAAAACATAATCAATTCAGCATACTTTAGACTTCATTAGTATAAATCATTCCTAAATCATTCCTAATTCTAAAAAATTATTCTTTACTTAATGGTTTTGTGAAAATATCAACCAATTGATGCATGGTGTCTACAAAGTTGATTTCAATATCTCCTTTAAGCACATGGTCTCTAATGAAGTGATGTTTAATTTTTATGTGTTTATTCTGGAGTGTTGAACAGAATTTTTGAAGATATTTATGGCACTCATATTATCACAATATATGAGAACTTTATGCATAGCCATCTAAAATCATTCAGTTGCTGCTTAATCTATAGTATTTGTGCACAACAACTACTTAGTGATATATACTCAGCTTCAGCAGTTGACAAAACAACAGAATTTTGTTTCCTTCAAGATCAAGACACAAGCATGTTTCCAAGGAATTGACAAATATTGCCAGTGCTTTTCTGATCAATTTTGCTACTAGCAAAATCAACATAAGAATAGCCAAAAAGATTTAAAAATGAACTTTTTGGATACCGTAAGCCTAAGCTTTAAGTATCTAAGAGATATCTAAAAAGTATTTTCACTACAGTCAAATGTGATTCTTTGGGACATGATTGGATCTTGCACATAAGCAAACACTAAATAGAATATTAGGTCTACTTGCAGTTAGATAAAGAAGTGAATCAATCATACCTCTATAGAGCTTTGAATCCACATTTTTTCCTTTATCATCTTTGTCAAGCTTTATGGAGGGACTCATAAGAGTTCCAATTAGTTCCATACTCATCCCACCAAATTTCTTCAACATTCCTTTAGTTTATTTTTCTTGGTTGATGAATATTCTATCCTCCCATTGTTTGATTTGTAGACCAAGGAAGAACTTTAGGTCTCACATCATGCTCATTTCAAATTCTCCCTACATTTCTTTAGCAAAATTCTCACATAGTCGTTCACTAGTAGCACCAAATACTATAACATCAACATAAATTTGGATTACAATCAAATCAGCTTTATTTTTCTTAATGAATAGAGTATTATCTACACTCCCCCTAAAATATCCTTTTTCAATTAAAAACTTAGAAAGTTTTTCATACCAAGCTTAAGGAGCTTGTTTCAATCTATATAGGGCTTTATGCAATTTATATACATGATTAATTTTATCAAATACTTCAAAATTAAGGGGCCATTCAACATATTTCTTTTTTGGAGTAAAGTTATTAAGAAGTGCACTTTTAACATCCATTTGAAATAATTGAAAATTGATAAAGCATGCATAGGCAAGTAAAAGTCTAATAGCTTATAATCTAGCTACCAGGGCAAGGTTTCATCATAATCAATACCTTCTTCTTGATTGATCCTTGAGCAACTAACCATGCCTTGTTCCTTACCACATTTCCTAATTCATCCAACTTATTCTTGAACACCCATTTTATACCAACAGTTGAATGGTTGGTTGGCCTTGGAAGTAGAACCCAAACTTTGTTCCTTTCAAATTACCCCAACTCCTTTTGAATAACTATCATCCAACTCTCTTCCTTTTCAACTTCCTCAAAGTTCTTTAGTTTTGTTGGTTCCAAATAAACGTGCTAGAGAGGGTGAATAGCACTTTTAGCTCTCACTGAACTTGATTTCTAATTGAGAACAAGTAGAAGGTCTATGATTAGAAGTTCGATGCAAGATAAAGGAATGATTTAACATAGAATGAAACTGAAAAATAAAATGGAGCAGACAATACACAAAGATTTATAGTGGTTAAGTCAAAGACCTACGTCCACTACCTTGATTGTTCAACCAAGGATTTTTCAAACCAAATTACTATAAACAGTGAAATTCTCAAGTTTCCACTAAGCTTTTACAATGGCTTTTCACAAGCTCAACCACAACCTTTAATAATATTTTTTTTCGAGATCAACTAAAACTCAAAACTAACTTTTCTAGGCTGAGTTAAAACCTATACACTCAATCAAGCTAACCCAAGCTTGATTAATTCCCTTAGAGTGACTCGCACAGTCTAAGTAATTAAGGAAAAAAGAAATAAAGAAGTACCTATGATCGCTAACCTGATCTGAATGGTACAAAGTGAAGTGCTTATCTCTATTACAAAGATTTGAGTGAAGTGCAGAAAATATGCAAAGAATTTTTGCTATTTTGATCTCTGTTTTTATCTTGGAAGCCTTCAAAAATGATTCATAGCCTTTGGGAGTGCCTTATATACTTGAAAAATCAACTCTGATGATTGTTAGACAAATTTTGACCTTTGAAAATAGTTTGGGGACATTTCTAGCCGTTAATCTTTCTTTTAGTGCTTAAATTCAAATTTTCAGATAGAATGCTCTTAGTCGACTAACATTGCTACTTAGTCGATTAAGTCGTTTATGTCTCTGAACCCAATATCTGGCAATAAGCTCTTAGTTGGCTAACAATACTTCTTAGTCAATTAAGTCGTTTCTGTCTTTAAACTCAATTTTTGGTAGTAAGCTCTTAGTCAACTAACACTGTCACTTGATCGACTAAGTGTTCTCCGTTTCACAATCCGCTTGAACCTGCCAACTTCTCTTTTGAATTTTATCCAACCAACTCCCTTGATTATCCAACAAAGAGGCTTCTATTTTTTTGCTCAATTGTAGCTTTTTATTCTTATTAGTTTTGATATTTACTTTTGAATGATTAATATATTATTTAACATTTATTTTTGTCCTGCACACTCAAGTAGAAAAGTTAGACATAGATAAATGAAAATGTTTTATTATCATCAAAAACTAATGGAGCCAACAGGTTCCACTTATGATATGAAGGCAAAATACTCATAAGCTTTTCTTAATCCCTTTCTAGTTTTGACACCTTTTGAAGGATCACCAATGATTAGTTCTTGAGGATGATTTCTTACAAATCTCTAGCTTCAAGGAAGATCATTGTGCTATTTTTCAGTTCTTTGCAAGTCTTTTAATGGTGGTTCATCATCATCTTTCTCTTTTGAGCTCTCTTCATGATTTTTTTTTGTCATCCAAGCTCATCTTCTCCATTTTTTCCTCAATGTCATCTACATCATCATTATTAAACACTACTTTCTTTTGTGTAGCATTAGTCTCATAAAAAGCAATGTGAATTGACTTTTCTATAACTAGAGTTCTTTTATTAAACACACTATATGCTTTAGAGTTCAACGCATAGCCTAAGAATTGTCTTATCACTCCTAGCATCAAACTTTCCCAATGTGTGTTTTTCATTGTTTAAAACAAAACATTTGCATCCAAAACTTCTTTAGTGGGAAATGTTTGGTTTTTTTTCCTTCGTAAAGCTCATAGGGGGTTTTAGAAATCATGGCCATAATGGAGACTCTATTTAGAATATAAGCTGCAGTGTTCATAATTTCAGCTTCAAAAAACTTTGGCAAGTTATGCTTATAAAGCATTATTCTTGCCATTTCTTTTAAAGTCCTATTCTTTCTTTCAACAACCCATTTTGTTGTACAATTCTAAGAGTAGAAAAATTGTGATCAAAACCATTTTCATTACAAAAAATTTCAAAATTATCACTTTCAACTTCATCACCATGATTACTCCTAACACTAACAATGGTAAAGCCTTTTTCATTTTGAACTCTTTTACAATGTTTAACAAAGATTGGCAACATATCATCTTTATGAACAATAAAATATACCCATGTATATCTAAAGTAATCATCTACAATAACAAAGCTATATGACTTGCCTCCTAGACTAACAACAATGATTGGTCCAAATAAGTAAACATGTAATAATTCAAGTGGCCTAGAAGTTGATATGACTTTCTTAAATTTAAATGAACTTCTAACTTGTTTCCCAAATTGACATGCATCACAAACTTTGTCATTTTTAAATGATATCTTTGATAGTCTAATGACTAAGTCTTTTTTCAAAAGCTTTGAAATAGTGTGCATACTAGCATGTCCTAGTATTTTATACCATAACCAACTATCACATACATCATTGGCAATGAAACAAGATTCACTAGACTTAATCCATCAAAGAACATAACATTCATGTTCTTGATTCTTTTTCCAATGAATGCTACTTTGTTAATGTTAACATTAATCACTTGACATCCATGGGGATCAAAGCATATTCTAAAGCCTTTATCACAAAGTTGACTAATACTTAATAAATTATGTTTTAAACCTTTGACCAATAATACATGCTTGATTTGAGTTTGAGATGTGTTACTAATGGTTCCAATTCTTTGGAAAACACCTTTGGAGTCATCATCAAAGGAAACATCACCACTCTTGTTTCTATTAAGCTTGACAAACAAGTTCTCATTATAGGTCATGTGCCTTAAACAACAACTATCCAAGAACCAGGACTACCATTCCTTTGGTTGAGCTTGAAAACATTGATCCTTTTGTCTTTGCTTACCTACAATATAGATTTTCAGTTTTTCTTTAAAGATACCTATACTTTGATGGGTCATTGGGGATTAGCCATCACATAGGATTCTTTAAGAACCCAAACCAACTTGGTTTTAGGAAGATTTCTATCATTATGATAATAATCATAGGACATATAACCTTTCTTACCACATACATAACAATGACATGAGAACGCATTCATTTTCCTTATAGGTTTTGCATTTTGTTTAGGCTTTTCTTCACTTTTTGATTTTAGTTTTGATCTTTTTTTTTTATTTCAAATTAAAGTGTAACATTTTCATCAACAACTCTCTGTAATTTTAAATTTTTGCTTTCCAATTCTAACTTCAATAATTCAAAATCAATTTTGGACTGTTCAAGTTCAATTTGAAGCATACTTCTTTGATCGAAAATAGAGTTATACTCATAAGTAATTTTTTCTAATTCTTCATTTACTACTACAACTTTTTCTCTCATAGTTTTATATTTCAAAGCAAGTTTTTCAAATTCAGCATATAGGCAATCATTTTCATCTTGCAGATATCATAGGATATCACATGAATTAGATGTTGCCTTAAAATCTTCTTCTTTTTCTATCAAGCAAAATTTTGCTTTTTCTTTTAATTTTTTTATCTTTTTCTTTTTTTGAGCTTGAATAGTCACTATCGGATCATGTTGTTGCCACCATTATTTTTTTTTCTTAATCCTTTTTGAAGATTTTTCCTTCAGTAATGGACATTCAAATCTGAAATGTTCTAGTTCCTTATATTGAAAGCAAACCATCTCATAATTATTGTTGAGATCACTCTTGTGCTTATTTTTAAAAAAAAAAACCTTGGTGTTTCTTATAAGTTTTCCTTCCAAATCTTCTACCCTTTTATACCATCAGCTTTTTAAACCTTTTGGTCATTAGTGCCAATTCTTCTTCATCATCATCACTTGATAATTCATCTAGTTCTTGCTCAAGAGTACTAATCTTTAGTGAAAAATTTTTTCTTTTGTCTTTGGCTTCTTTATTTCTTTCCTCTTCCTCTTCCTTTATTTGAAGTTCATGTGTGAAGAGTGAGCCACAAATTTCATCAAGTGTGACCACATTGAGATCCTTGGCCTCTCGGATGGTAGTGATCTTGGGTTTTCAGCTTTTTTGGAGCCATCTAAGTAGTCTTTTTACTAACTCATGTTTAAGGATGGTTTTTTCAAATTGATTGAGCTTGTTTGTAATATTGGTAAACCTATCAAACATGGTAGAGATATCTTCACCCAATTCCATTTTGAACATTTCACAATTAAAGGTGAGTAATGAAATTTTAAACTCCTTTAGTTGTGAAATCCCTTCATGAATGACTTTGAGTTTTTCCCAAATCTCTTTGGTTGTAAAACAACAAGAGATTTTGTTATATTCTAAAAGGGTCAATGCACAATGAAAGGTGTTGATAGCTTTAAAGTTTGTTTGGACTTTTTTAACTTCAGCTTCAGTCCACTTAGTTCTTAGCTTAGGTATTTTCTCACTTGTCACAAAACTAGGTGAGGTGGGAACACAGGCTCCTCTTATGATCACATCCCACATTTCATAGTCATGGGCTATAATGTATATAGACATTCTAGTACTCCAATAAGCATAATTTGATCGATCAAATAAAGGAGTCTTATTTGTGGATTGATCTTCAACAATAATAGATTTTTGCAAAGCTATATGGATCTCTTCTAAGTATGTTAAGCCTTAAATTGAGGGTTTGACTCTGATACCATTTATTGGTCCCGTTAGAGTGCTAAAAGGGAGAGAATAGCACTTAAAATTTTTTGGTCAACCTTTTAGAAGTTGTAGAGTTTTTAATCAGCTCGATGAAGGAACGTATAAACCTTGTTTGAATTAAAAGACACCAAGTAAGGAAGGGTAGAAAGAAGTGGACAAAGCAAGAGTATTTACTGTGGTTCAATCCCCTTGACTTACATCCACTACCTTGATCTCCCAATCAAGGATTTTCAATCCAACTTCACTATGCTAGTGTAATTAATAACTTCTACCAAGCTTTTACAAGGTCAACTTGTAACCCAAACTCTATTTCCTTACAATGACTTTTTGGAGTGCTTTCCATACTCTAAATACTCAAGATAAAGAAGAAGAAAAAGAATAACAAGAAATCTTTACAAATCTGGAAAGATTACAAGCAAACTTAAACACTTTTTCTAAAGTAAGAATGAAGAACAAGTGTTTTTAGTGAAGGATATTTGACTTTTTGCTCAAAATGGTTTTTTTCTCTTTCAATCTACCTTCTTTGACCATTAGAGCTTCTTTTCATACTTGGGGAATCAGATTTTTCTGTTGGGGAAGTTTCTAGCAGTTGGAGACAACTCTAATGTCATTCTAGCCTTTATTTTATCCTCTAGTGTTTAAATTCAAATAGACAAACAAAGTTCAACTAACTAGTAACAGGATACTTTAACCAATTACAGCTTCTCTACATTGCATTATCTTGCTACTATGTACTCTGCATTAACCAATTACAAGAGACTCTAACCAGTTAAAAGATCTTTGTCTTTAAGCTTCTTTACTTCAGTAGATTTCCTTTAATTGGTTAACTCTCTCCCCTTAACTGATTAAAGCTTCACGTTCTTCAGCCTTTACGGGTTAGCACAAACTCTAATCAATTATAAAATTTCTAAATTTGAATTTCCTCATTTTGGTTCCTTTCAACTGTCAGACATATTTCAAATTCGAACTTTGGCACTTAGAGGTTCTTCAAGTCTTGTGCTATAATCGATTAACACACATCTATTTTCCTTTGTCTAGCACATTTTTAATCAGTTAAGCCTAGTGATAACTAATTAATGTTTTTCTGTTTTGCTTCAACTTGTATCCTAGTCATTCCTTAACTGATTTTGGCTTCTTCTTAATCAGTTACAAACATTCTATCTTTGATAACTAATTTCATTTTTCTCACTTTAACTAACTAACTTATCTATTATATGATCTTGTCCTTAAACATAAATTTTATTGAGGAAGTTAACTTTATCCTGTACAATTAAATAGTGAAGTTAGACATTAATGAATGAGGAATGTTTTGTTATCATAAAAAACATACAGAGTTAATAAAGTTGTCTCGATACACCTTCATACTTAAGCTATTTCCTAAAGCACATGAAATAGTCAAGTCTCGATTCTCTCTTTCGAGGTATCGACACTGTAGGTTAGTTTAAGCCTTAAAACACATAATTAATCTTGAAATGCATAGCCTATTTGTCAATCAAAAGTATAGGATTTTTCATTAAGTCCTAATGCACTGAGCATTCAATATTTTGATCAGTAGCTTTTTCATATTAGGACAAGGATCATTCATAAAGATAACAACATCAAAAGTCATCTAGAAGATTAGTGAAATGGTTGATCATCAACATATATGTAAAGATTCATTTTCTTTATTATATATGTTCATGAATTCTCTATTAATGTAAGCTTTTGCTTGCCAAACTTAAACAACTGTACATCTTTCACATAATTTGAAATGCATCTAGCATAGCTATTAAGCTTGTCATGCTCTTCTTTATTAGCAAATGGCTTCGTTTCTAAACATTAAGATGGTTTCTAAGCAAATGTCATCCTTGAATCATGGACACTGCAAAATCACAATATCAAAATTAATCTGCTATAAAAATTGGCACCAAGATATAGTACATGCAAAGAGGTAACTATATATATGCACTCCATTATGAAATATTCTCTTGTAATTTCCAAGGAAGGTTTTCAATAATTTGAGAATATGTGTGTTATCCATATATATGACCTCATTTCATTTAAAGATTCATTGTAGGATAAAAATAAAATCAACAAACAACGATTATGATGATTTCAAGTTTGTAGGTCAATTATGGCATTCTCCTTTTCATGAAAATTTTCATAAAGGTACTCTTATTGTCATTGTGTTCCAAAGTTGTTCCACTAGTTTATAAGTTTTTATTTTCTCTCTTTAAAATTAATTTTGTATAAGTAGCAAGTGGCAAGTTATAGATCAAATTGCTGGGAAGGATTCTTGGGTTGGAAATCCTTTTTCTCAAGATAATTTTTTTTTTTGAAAGGTAATAAGTAGTACTTGTCAAGACAATTATCACCAATTTAGGGGAAAATAATGCCATAAAAAGGGTTAATAATAGATAGGGAAGAGAAAGAAATAGTATATGATTAAAGGCCAAGATCAAAGGTCCACAAGAGAAAATGGTTTTTAAAATATGAAGGCAACGAAAATCAAGTATTTGTGTAATAGAAATTTGAAGTGTATAAAAAAAAGAATAGTATTAATAATAAAGATTGTTTTTAGCTGTAACTCAAATAAAAGCCATTTATGTCTTTTATCTCTTTAAAAGAAGATAAAAGTGAGGATATATTGTTGCTTGAAATGAATTAATCTAATTATGAGAGAAAAAAAAAGGGAAAAAGAAAAGACAAAACAAGGGAAACAAAACTCAAGGGAAAAACAATAACAACCTTGAAAACCTGTTTCTTTTTCCCCTTTGTCTTTTGATTTTTGCTAATAGAAAATCTGCAATTATGCAACCATTATATCCCAACAAAGCATGGTAAAAATTCAACGAAAGTGAACAATTCATATCTATCATGTGAAGCATACTTTTGTGAAATGATTTTGGCCTCATTCAAGGCCGTGAGCTGAGTACGAAAGCAAAACTCCAGGAATAATCACATTAATGGAGGATTCATGAACATATATAATAAAGAAAATGAATCCTTACATAAATGTTTAACCTTTTCACTAATCTTTTAGATGAGTTCTGATGTGTAAAACTACATTCTTTATACAAACATAATGCTAAACAAAAAAATAAATAAAAGTACCAAATTTAGTTCTTGTATGATAGATTTTGTTCAATTTAGTCCCTGTACTACTAAGGTTTATTCAATTTAGTCCCTATACTCTATAATTTTGTTCAATTTACTCCTTACGACATGCCTCAAAATTTTTTTTGAGTCTACTATGTCATCGTTGCCCATCAACATGCCAATGCCATGTCATCTTTACATCATTAGCATTTCAAACCCACGTCGTCACCACATCATCAAAGTTTGACATGCCAATGTCACATCAACAATAGTAGAGCTCAAATTGGATGGCGTTAGAGGAAGGACTCGATTACACAAAATATCAAATTAGAGGTATGAAATTAATCACTTTCGGGATAGAGGGACTAAATTGACAAAAATCATATAGAACATATGGGGTACTTTGACCCTTGAATTACATAAATGCTTCCCTCCCCCTATTTAGTATATTGTTGCACTTCCAAAAGCACTATGACAAAAACCTCAATAACCTTAGTAACCTTTACATTTATCAAAAATTAAGTTAATGCCGTATGAGCTAACATCCTCTTACATTACTAGAAAATAAGGTTTATCGATAGAATTTATTACGTCGGTGAAAATTCGTCGATATGTACTGTTGGATTACCAACCACTTACCAATGGAAGAGAGGCTAAGAATGGATTGACCAAATTTACCGACAAACGTACTTCAGTTTGTAATTGGTTAGTAACATGTTGGCAGTAATTATGTTTGGAAGGTGGGAAAAAGATCGACTAAACACTTTGGTCAACAATGACCATACCAACCAAATATGCTAACAGAAATTGCCAGCAAATATTCTATTGAGAAAGCTATGATTATAGCAACAAAATTAGCAACGAAAGTTTAGTTGGTGTACTTGTAGTTCCCTTTGCAAAGTTCGTTGATGGATCTATTGACGGAATTTTCTTCAGTATCTAGGTTCAGGCTTATCGAGGGAAAATTTTGTCTATAATTCTAAATAAAATGCTTAGGGTTTTCTTTTTGGGCATTTCTCCTTCGGGCATTTCTCCTTCTCCTTCTTTCTTTCCTCAGATCTGCTTTTCCCTTACAGGCCACCCTTAACCCTCCTTATTTGACATCGATGGACAGCTCCCTCCCTTAATTGGACACTCTCTGTCGTAGACCCAATTCCGATCAAACTCTCCCGAGCTAACGGCCCACGGTTTCCTCCCGTGACCTAGAGCCTCCCTCATTCACTAGTGAGGATTGACATGTAGAGGCAGTCAACCACCTTCACTCCTCTCTGAGCTTGAATTTCATACTGATTGACTACCCCTTCCCTCTGTCCAGAGTTGAATCTAATGCTGACCACCCCTACCTTTCCTTACCAACTGCCTCCTCTCCTGTCGGGACGAGTAAGGCTATTTTTTTTATTTGCTTCAATTTTTTTTTATTAATCCTATTGCTAATTTTGCCTTTAATTTAGTGGATTGAGTATGTTGTTATTTTTGTTGTTATTTTTATTATTATGTGAAACTAGTTGAGCAAATAAGTTGGATGGATCAGAGTTACTTGTTAATTGATTGTGGAGTGTGGGGGATTACGTTGCTGAATTGAGTTGAAGATTTTTTATTTGTGCTTGTTTATTGATTAGAAGTCATTACTTAATTATTGAGTTTGGTTGTTGTATAGAAGTAAGAAGCTATTGCTCTGTTGTTTTGGATTGTGGTGGTTGGTTTTTAATTTCATTATAAATTTCATGTACTATATAGATATAATTTTTATTGATTTACAAGAACAAAACTTAGATATATATATATAGGGTTATAAATTATATATAATGAAAATTTGAAAAAAATTTTAAAAAATAATGATAAATTATTTTGATGTACCATATATACAAAATTTACTACATGATGCATAATCCAAAAAATAATAAATAATTTATATATGTAATAGTGTATATATAATGATAAATTGATGTACCATTTGCGCTTAATTTATAATGATTTACATTAATAAAAATTATATATATGTATATAACTTTTATAATGATAAATTTGAAACTTTTACAAAAAAAAATAATAATGATAAATTTAATGTACTATATATACAAAATTTTTTATTGTTGTACAATAACAAAAATTATGAATGGAAAAAATATTAATAAGAAATAGATTATGTATAGGGTTATAAATTATATATAATGATAAATTTGAAATCTTTTTGAAAAATATTAATGATAAATTTGATGTAGTATATATGCATAATTTTGATTGATTTACAATAGCAAAAATTATATATGTATATATATATATATAATGAATGTGACTAAATTCTTTTAATAAGATTAATAATTCTAGTAATTAATTAATAATCAATTTTTACTATCTCATAACGAACGACTTCATATGTCTATTACATTTTTCAAAATGGAACAACATCAGAGTTAGATGTAATCTCGAGTGGATTGAAGTAGATTTCTTAGGACAAAATTTGTGAATGGCGTTAAAAAATTTATTTCATTTGCCTTTGATCAACCTAGATATGGAAGTGGGAATAACATTAGATGCCCTTGCTCTCGGTGCATGAATAGCAAGTTCTTAACTACTAATAAGGTTTGGAAGCATCTATTTCATAAAGGTTTTACCTATGCATACACAATATGGGATTCACATGGTGAATCATTTCATGTCAGAAAATTATCAGGACATTTTGTTCATGATCATGTCGAAGAAGTAGTGTATTGTACCAGAGTAGAAAATCTTTATGCTAAAATGGTTATGAATGCTTTACGTCCAGATTTTCAATCCAATGTTGGGAATGAAAATGAAGGGACTATTCATGAAGATCCAAATCCAAACGCTGCAACATTTTTTTCATTGTTAAATGATGATGATTCAGCTTTGTGGTCCGAATGCACTAATCACACAAAACTATTAGCTATCTCCCAATTATTGAATGTGAAGTCAAAGTTTAACATGAGTGAGACATGCTTTACTCGTGTGATGCATCTAGTGAAGGAGATGTTGCTATCGGATGAAGCATTATCAAAGAACTTCTATAAAATGAAAACACAATTGAACAAACTTGGGCTTAGTTATCAAAAAATTCATTCATGCAAGAATAATTGCATGTTGTTTTCTAATGAATCTTTCGAGTTGTCTTATTGTTCATACTTTGGTCATCCTCGATATAAACCAAATAAATCAAAAAGAGAAAGGGTTAAGAAAAATTCTTATAAGATTCTACGATGCTTTCCACCCATTCTTAGATTACAGAGACTTTATATGTATAGAAAACTAACAAAACACATGACATGGCGTGCTACACACCACTCCAATGATAAAGTGCTTAGACATCCTATTAATGGTGAGGTTTGGCAACACTTTAATTAGATCCATCCGTCTTTTACGAAAGAGCCTCCCAACTTCAGACTCGATTTATGTTTTAACGGTTTCAATCCATTTGGTGTAGTGACCAAATCATACTCTATTTGACTAGTAATTCTTGCTGTTTATAACTTACCTCCATGGATGTGTATGAAGCAACCATACATCTTTCTGAATATGGTCATCCCGGGGAGTAGAAGTCTTGGACAAAATATAGATGTTTTCTTGCGACCTCTGATAGATGAGTTAAAAGTTCTATGGGACGAAAAAGTTGTCACATAAGATGCCTGTGCAAAACAAAATTTTATTCTATGAGTAATACTCTTATGGACCATTAATGACTTCCTTACATATGTTATGTTGACTGAGTAGAGCATTCATGGACATTTATCATGTCCTATTGCATGGAATATGGGAAGAGTTTCATCTTACAGTATGGGAAGAAGCCTTGTTTCTTTGATTGTCATCGACAATTCTTGCCAATGGATCATCCATTTCATCGTCGAAAAGATAAATTTAAAAAATGTGTTGAAAGGGATTCTCCAATTCCTCGTTTATCTAATGTTTAAATTTTGGAATAACTGGATGCGATTCCTAATATCACGTATGGAGTAAAGTTTGGTAACCATAAGTTACTGGAGTTTTGGGCAAACCCATAATTGGATGAAGAAAAGCATTTTTAGGGAGTTACCACATTAGAGTAAAAATCACATTCGTCATAACTTGGATGTGATGCATATTAAGCGTAATGTCTTTGATAATATATTCAACATGATGATGAATGTTATGGGAAAGATGAAAGACAATATAAATGGCAAGATTTGGAGGTATGTTGTAGGCAGCCAAAATTGAATTTAATTGCACATATGGTAAACTGTGTAAACCGAAAACCTTTTACACTTTAACTAAAGAGCAAAAAAAAGCTGTGTGTTTATAAGTGAAACAATTATGACTGCCAGATGGTTTTGCCTCTAATATTCTGAATTGTGTGAATGAGCAAGATTGCAAATTTTATGGGATGAAAAATCATGATTGTCATGTTTTCATGCAACGTTTGCTCCCAATTGCATTCTACGATATGGTTCCTCACGCTATTTGGAATGCAATTATTGAGATCTCACATTTCTTTCATGATATCTATGCAATCAAACTATGACTTGATCATATCAATGCATGGGCAGGAAAAATTGTGGAAACAATATGCAAATTGGAGAAGATATTTCCCACTAGGTTTTTCAACTCAATGGAACATTTGTCGATCCACTTGGCCTACAAATCTAAGGTTGGAGGACCAGTCCATTATTGATGGATGTATCCCTATGTGAGGTTTTAGGAGCCACACATGTAATTTAGTTATTATTTTAGGGTTAATATTTTAATCTAATAATCACATTGATCTTCAGGTTCTTGCATCATCTAAAAAATTCATAATTGAGCATTTGCGGAAGGATCCATTTATGAAGCATATCTCATTGAGGAAATATCAACATTTTGCTTGATGTACTTTGAACCTACCATCCCAACAAGAATGATGATGGCAAAGACTTTGATGCATCTGGTCGTCTTTTGGTTTTCACCCATCCTAGCCAACCTTTAGGTTCATTCGAGAAATAGCAATACCTAGAAAATGATGAGTTCTATGTTACAAAACTATATGTGCTTATGAATTGCGACGAGATATTCCCATGCATTGAGTAAGTTTAAGTCGATTTTAGGTTTAGAAAATTATGTAAAGTTAATGGTATTAATTCACTATAAGTTCCTCCTATGTCTAGGATGTTCGATGAGGTGGTGAAAAAAGAACGATATGGTATTTTTGAGAAAGAATTGGAGAAAATTTGTGACGTAATTTTTCGAAATTGGTTTAAATAATATGTAAGTTATCATTTATCAATCTAAATGTAAGTGTTAAAATAACACTTGAAATAATTATATGTCATGTCACTTTCTTGTAGGTGGCTCAAAATGTGAATCAAATTGATTTTTATTTGGTCGACATGTCACACGGTCCTAGTCATGTGGCGATGTGTTACAAAGGTTACTATGTGAATGGATACAAGTTCCATACTTTGGAACTTGGAGAAAATCATTCAACAATGAATGGGGTGTTTGCATCAAAGGAAATTGTTATTCTGAATATGAAGTTGTGTATCAAGAAGATGAATACATATCAATACACGATTTGATCATCTTTCAAATGACCTTGACAACAATACAATTCTTGTTAATGGTGAATACGAAAAGGTCAATACGTTTGTTGAGGTTGAACATATTAAAGAATAGGATAATGATGAAGGAGTTAAAGGAGAAGACAAAGAGACAGAGGAAGATGCAAAAGAAGATGATGATAATGAAAGAAATGATCTTGAAGATAAGAACTATGAAAATGAGTTTGCATGTTCAGATGATGATTGAGGGTTGATTTTTTTTATATATATTTAGATCATGTAAAAATGTTGACATGATGTACTTTTCTATGCTGATTTATGTATATAAGTCATTTTGTTTAAACTATCAGGCATAATTAACATCTTTTTAATGATCGTGGAATTACATTTATTAACAGTACTTAATATTAATGATTATGCATTACATTTATTGTTAGTTCATAATAATGGTTAGTTGTTAATGTGATGACAGATTTTTGCATAGTCATGGTTAAATATAAGATTACTGCTGGTGCTTGAGCACAGTCAAGTGGCATAGGTAATTTACCTATGCACCCTTCAATTCCACCTACTCAATCTTCACCACTAGCTGTGCAATCGCCGATGCCACCTCAGTCATCAATACCAAAGATGTCCACACCAGCAGCAACTCCATTTGATCTAGAGGAAACACGCTAACTTAGACTATTGCCACAAGTGCGTCAAACTTTGTATCACAGTCTAAGGGTCGAGGGCTTAGTGTAGGCTGGACAACTTTTACCAATTTAGATTGACAAATACTTTTGCATCATGTTGGAGAAAGGTAATTTATAGTTATTAGCTTATTTCATTATATGTAGTAATTTCATTAATGTGTTTTAATAAAGATGTATTAATTTTGTAGTACCTTTACGAAGATTAGAGTGACTCCAACCATCACGAGAATAATCAAGAGTCACTTCATTGGGCCTTGGCTGATATGGAAGTTAATTCCTACCGTTATGAAAGATGCCATGTGGAATAAATTTGAGGTGCCATATTTTTGTTGTATATTTATCCAGGTTTCCTTTAACAATATTGATATAAATATTCATTACTTACGTAGGAGTCTTTTACGTGGGCTGATGCTGATGCTTCAATGATCTGCAGCATATGGGAAAAGATTTGCAAAGATCAATTAAAAGATCTATTAGCAGATGAGCGCAAGAAAGCTAATAAAGACGTCAACACTCATCATGATCTCCTCCTGACTAAAGGGCAGGTGCGCCCATTGATCACTGCAGAGGTTTGGGACCAACTAGTCAATAATGTCTAGGCCACACCAGAGGGGCAGCGACGATCCACGAAAGCCAAGCAAAACCACCTAATAGAGAAAAACGATAGCATAGCAAAGTGCACAAGGGGTTCTTTACCTTTTACTTTACATTAGAAGAAAATGGTACGTGTTCTTAACTCATAAAGTCAATAATGTGAGCATTTTCATATTGTCATTGTATTGTTGACGACTATGAAGCAAAGCCATGTATATGTTTTGACAATATGTTTGCTTTTTTCTGAGTGTGTTATGTGTTGTTGTTGTTTTACGATTTTAAAACATGCTGTCATTGGGTTGTTGAAGATTGCGGAAACATGCATATTGATGATCATGCATTTTTTTCTTATTGTGATTGCAATCTGAGATGCTGTAAAGACCAACAGCATTCTCTAAGGATTTCGAGTGCACTCGTAACTGATAAAATGGTACTGAAGAGTTTGTCGACAACAAGTTAAAGACTGTTATTGTAAGTAATAGAAATGAGTTAGCTTATTTTAATTATATTATTGAATATATGTATATGTTCCTTAACAATTTCATTAACATATAATGTCATTTCTTTTCTATTTGTAAGAATCATATACATCTGCTATATTGCAAAAGTACGATCATAATCTATCATCCCAATCGGAGTTTGATCCAGCAGCATGGTCTAAGGCAATTGGAGGGCTAAAAACCACTCGGACCCATGTCTATGGGTTTAGCACCAGGATGCGACCTACTACATTATTTGCTCTAATTGCGACATTTGAGTCTACTTGTGATCCGATGCCTTCTTCTGTTGCTGCACAAGTTTCATCATCTGAATTTGAGGACTATCAAGATATGAAGACCGATGTGAAGGAGTTGAAGACTAATGTATCCGATATTAAGTCCATTATAGAGGTTATCTTTTAGAGGCTTCCAAATCTAGCTGTCCAGTCTTCGTCATCACAGCAATCTCTAATGTTTTTCATAGACTTTGAACATTTTTTTTTATTTTCAAAATATTTGGGGTGTTTTTTCCATTATATAATACGTTTGGAGTAATTTTTCAAACAAAATTATTACTTTAAATATATTAATATTATTATTATTCAATATAAGAAACATAAAAATATTAAAATACATATAATTAACTACTGCAGATGAATTACTGACAAAAATCTTTCAATACCAATGTATTTTATTTATTTTTACCAATGGAATAATACCCATTACTGATGGAATAAGTTAAAAATTTTACTTGCTAATTCCGTTGGGAATTCCATAGGTAATCCATCGATAAATTACCGATGAATCTTTTTATTGAGATATCCGTCGGTATTGCCAACAGTAAAATTTTCGATCGGTAACTTTCCTGATTGAAATTACCAACGGATTTTTGACATCATCGATAAATTTTTTGATCGACAGATTAGATTTTTTATCGACTAAAATTTTAGTCAGTGATATTTTTGACGAAATTTTAAAATGTCGACAAAAAATTATTACCGGCGACGGTATTTTCAATTGAGTAATGACAGATTTTTCCATTAATAATTCTATCCGTAATTGATATTGCTAACGTAATGCACACCTTTACCAACAGATTTTTCTGTTGGTAAAATTAGATTTTTTAATAATGTTATTGGTTGCATTCATTACACCAGTTTTGAGATACAGAGATTAAATTGATAAAAATCTCATAATATAAGGACTTATGAGGTGCTTTGACCCTTGAGTTACATGAGTGCTTCCCTCTCCGTATTTAGTACAGTGGTGCATTCCAAAGCTCTATGAATAAAATCACAATAATCCTGGTAACCTTTACATTTATCTGAAAATATGTTAATGCCTTATGGGATAACAGCCTCTTGTTGGCTGCATTCATTACACCGGTTAGCATGTATGTGTCGCTGGAACTCATCTACGGACTTTTAGCAAGATCACAAACTCTCTCTAGGATCCTCTCTCTCTCTCTCTCTCTCTCTCTCTCTCTCTCTCTCTCTCTCTCTCTCTGTGTACCATCTTCTAATCCAAACTTGCTCTTATTCCCCCATATTCTCTATTTTCACACTTTGCTCTATCGTCTGCCACAGCATTTGGTACTTGAAGATCTACTTCAATCTTACAATCTCTGACTCTCAGAACACCGATCCTCTTTTATTTATTTGTAACATGACTCTCAGTGCTTTTCTCCATATTGACTTTAAATAAACCACCTCTTCCTATTACAGAAAAAAAAAAAAAAAAACCTTCACGCTTATCAATTACAATTTGGAATGTGGATTAATTAGGATTATTAGTAGAATTTTGAACTCCCCCATTTGTCCTGTACAAAAATGATATGACTCTTCCCTCAAATGTAGGTCCGTAGGGCAACCTCACTTTTTGCCAATGAACAAATCTGGTACCGCAAGAATAGATGGCTTGACATGAAAAGAGAACTGTATCAATCAGAAACCCTTGGTTCAAAGGGCATAAGGAGTTGATTCGTGCATAAAAGGACAGTGGAGTTGGGAACAAGTGGGCTACCACTCTGGACCAACTTTTCATTATTAGGGACAAAACAGTTGATGAAATTAAGCTGAGGGACATTGGACCCCCATTGTTATGAAGTCCGATTTAAATGTTTCCCTCATGAATCATGATTTTAAGGGGTTTTTTTTAGCCTTAGTTATTGAAAAGGCTTAGCTAGGCTAAGTGAAGACCTTTCACAGATTGACATATACTGTCTCCATTGATTTAATTTCCATAATTGCGTAAATACTATAAATTTAACCCATATTTTTGACTATTTAATTTTGTGGCGGATAGTTAGCTAGAAGGCCTGTCGGTAAGAGCTGTCGGTAAAAGCCGTGTTTGCTGTTGGCCTCTTTCGTCAGAAATATAATATGTTACTAGTGCGTGCGTGTATATATATAAAAGATGACTTGCTGTGTTTTGTGCCTGCTCCTCAGATCATTTTATAGGTACTTTTTGTTTTCTTCTTTAACATTTCTAAAATTCCCTTTTGAGGTTTTCTTTGTGTTTCCTTAATCAGAATAAACGAACGATCCCATGTAGTCCCAAAGGACTTGAGATAAGAGAGAGTTGGAGCCACATGATTTTCATGAATAACTTATGTACATAATTTGAAAGTAAGAAGAAAGAGTAATTATCTTATGATATGATTTATATATTCAAAAATTTATGATGAACCGATTAAAATTATATATCATATCTGACCGTATGAAGGATGGGTGTTCCTTCCTTCAACTCCAAAGCAGGGAAGGGCGTACATATAATCTCACTCTTCTGCTTGCATAGTTACTCATGAATCAAGTAATCACTTAAATGTTCCACTTAACTACAAGTCTGCACTACGATTGCATACAGTTTGGCTCATGTTTATTTTGAAAAACAATTCCATTATTTTGCAATGTTTGGTTTTTGAAAAATCGAATTGAATGCTCTTTAAAATCCATAAAATAAATAATTTATTTTATTAAAAAAATAATATAATATTTTTTAAAAAATCCAATTTAAATAGTTTTAAGTTTTCACCTTATGAACTGAAAATTTAACCGAACCAAGTAGGTTAATTCAATATCCAAACTCAAATTGACCAGCACGTAATAAAAAAAATTGAACTTATTCAAACCAAACGTAGTACTACAATCTAAATTAGTTTTGATTTTCTCAACCCTTTAAACTCGACAATGTTTAAAAATTTAGTGTTAAGGTTTTCTATAATTTTTGAATTTCTCAATAATCCTTAAAGAAAAGAAGACAAGTGTTTAAAATTATTGAATAAAAGAAATAAACATGACATGGAGCACGTGCCAAGTTATTTAAACTCATGATTTATTTTCATTAAAAAATATGAAAAAAAAAAGAGTTGTTAAAAAATCTCATCCAAGTTTTTGTTTATAAACACTGAGAATATATAACCAACACAAGTGATTAAATTTTTTAGTTTCTTGATAAAGGTCCATGAAAATATCAGGTATGGTCCGATAGGAGCTGGCAAGCAATAGCCACAATTGGAAGCAATGCTCGAGGTTCCCGTGAGCGAATTGATTGATATTGCGGAGCCCTACCTGGGAAAGGTTTTGTCCATTTGTTACCACTTGTTTCGATGAAGGGCCCTGTTCTGCCTTTCACTTTACAAGTCCAATTGTTTCTACTACATAACCGAATCATCAATCAATAATTTGTCTGGCGTTGCTTTCATTGTGAAATGATCTCTAGGCAATATGCATGTGTTGGTTACTATTCCCATCAAATTAAGTAGAGCTCGTGATTTGCCACTTGGTTATATTTTGATATGCAAACTAATTAAGCCCCCACTTTGCTTTGATTTTACGTAATGCGATTGAACACTGGGATGGAGCTTGGAGCGTGTAATGGTTAAGGATTATACCAGATTTGTCAATATAGTATAATTCAATGTTGAATTTTGTTATCATACACCAAAGTTAACCATGAAAAAGAATATGCCGTTTATGCCACCTTTCCAACACTTTCCATTTTTTCGTTAATTTTCAGAAATTAGATGGAAATTTCATAATGACCCACTTGTACATTTTTGTCCAACGTAAAGTACCATGTCATGATTTTTTTTAATTTTTTAAATATTGTAAATAAAACATTTCAAAGAAAAATTATTTTTCATCCTTAATGATTGTTCAGAAATCAACCAAAATAAAAAAAAAAATTGCGGCAAAATTGAGTATCCACCTAGTTGAAGTATTTTGAAGAAAAAAACTGTGTTATGAAAAATTTCTCAAGCTTTCTTTCATGTTGAGTCTTCACAAACATATTGTTGAAAACTGATATAATACATTCTTATATTTGCCCTTCAATATAATCATTTTAAATCTTTCTTAACTTCCTATCTTTGTCGGTTCTTCATTTTTTTTAATAAAAAATAATTTTTCATATATCGATAATGACGTTAGTGCATTATGTTGATTCAAGTCTTTAGCCTTAGATTAGACAGAATCAGTTTTTCATCTTAACATTTAATTTCTTCGAATTAGGTTCCATCTAGATGCTGCTAATCTAGGACGGATCGTGATTAATCTTAAGTACGGATAAAGTTTCACAACGAAATAAAGTTTATATAACTTTATTAATTTATAATTTCATTAAAATAAAAAAATGAATAAGATTCTTCTTTCTATCTTTTCTCATTTTAACAAGTGTGGAAAGATGATTTTTTTGCCAAAACATAATATCAAAAAACTTATTACAATTGCTTTTTTTTTAAAAAAAAATAACTTATTACAATCGATTTATATATATTTAATTAATGTTCTTATAAATGGGTGTACCTTATGCTTAAGTATATGAAAGTATACATAGTTACTTTGTCTTCTCCAATTAGAGTGAGGGAAAAAGTAAAACGTATTGAATTTATTATATATATATATATATATATATTGCTTTGCTCTTCTCAAATTTGACATTAAAAAAAAAACTAAAATAAGAAACTGGAAGAGAGTAGTACTAGGTAGATTGAATCCAAAATATGATGAAGAAATTAAGTGAAGGAGATCGAACCAATACAAAATGCCCACGTTCCACTGAATCGAGTTGGTCCCAAGACCAGGCAGTGACATAATCATTATAGTGGCTCTAACCATACCACAATCTACCGCAAAGAATAGCAGGTTTCGCCAGGGAAGAGCGTGGGATCGAACTAAACATTTTGATACTGAATTTGGTAGAAAAGGAAAAACAAAAAGTGAAAAAAAGAAAGAAAGTCTTTTGAATGCAATAAATGATTGATTCATGCACCCACTTTTCCTATAATGTACGTTAACATTAGATAAAACAATTTCTCTTAGCCGAAGATACATGCATTAAGGCTTTCTAATTAGTTTGCCATTCCTAGAGCTATTCGGCCCATCCTAATTAAAAGGATATTAAAATACATGTAGGAAAATAAAAGAAGCCTAGTCAAATGGCAACTTGCATCCCAGCAAGTGGCCTCGAGCCATCCGACTAAGTAATCTGTTGTCTGGTGGATGGGATCCCACCTCCATTATGTGCCCTAACCTAAAAACGAATTCAAGTTATAGCCTTCACTCTTAACTTAACTAATAGAAATTAAAGAATATAAAAACAGTACATTTGAGCTCTATACAATGCCTGTAGTAATTGATACACCATGCAGCTATTTTTGGTTTTATCAAGAATAAATTTTGGATAAGGAAAGATTCAAATCCCACCTTTTAAATTAAAAAAATACATTTCATTTATTATTGAACCAAATGTTTAATATGATTACAAAAATATTAGTTAATTCAAAAAATCACTTTTTTTTGTGCGAGGTGATGGAATGGTATAAGGGTTGGAGATGAATCCGGTATGTATATACACACATATATACATATAAACTATCATGGTGTATTTCTGCCTCTTCCTTTGCCAATCAGAGAGAATGAAAAGAGGAACAGCCAAATTTTTTCTTTTGTAGAGAAGAAAGTTGAGTTCATAATATGATAATGCTCTTTAAACAAAACAAAAACAGATTCTAGATTTTGGAATAATTTCTGACATATATATGTAAGGTAATCAGAGTTTCTGTATGTCTAATTAACTATGTGTACATAAGGCATGTCATGGCTTGGAAAATTATAATATTACAAAAATGTAACCATTACAACTATAGTTGAAGAGGAAAAAGAATTAAAAAAAAAGAAGAAAATAAGAAAAAGAAAAAGAAGATGAAGAAGAAAGTAAACACTACACTCGAGATATTCTCTAAAACAATATTCATTTCAAACTGGGTTTAGCCAAAACGCCTTTATCCCAAAAGGCGGCTGGAATATTGCGGAAGTTGTGGTTATTAGGTTTCGAGTAGCCACTATCCATCCATCCATCCATGTTTGACAACTTTTTTTCCACTAGCCTTTTGATGAATACCCTTGTGGAACAACTTGACCTTAGCTGACTAACTGGTCAAGAATGGTATACTCTTTCTACAACACAAACTAATCAAAAGAAGGAACGATTTTTTATGACAAAACTAAGTTTGAAGCTGTGTTCTTCCTTTCTTTTTCCTTCCTTTATTTTTAGAGAAAAGGTTTTTTTTTTTTTCAATCTAAGTAGTGTTATATATATATATATATATAATCATATATGATATATTCCATCAAACCAGCTAATATCATCCAGGCAGGAAATTAAGGTGTTAAAGTTAAAGTGACTTCTAGAGTTTATGTGTGTTTGTTTGCATAGCTGTACGTATTTTGTCTTGAAAATTTTTAGAGATTGCCATCAACTCTAAATAGCATTTTCATAGTATCAGTGTGGCAAAGCTATTATAGTAAATGGCAAAAATCATCCCAGCTGATATGTTCACCGACATGAACCAAGATAATGGCAACGAATTGATAAATATGCAGGCACCTTTCTGTCGCTTTCTCTTTTACATGCCAGTCAGCCCACAGTATTCATTCCGGCCCCTTTTAAAGTATAGAAGAATATCAAAGTGGGATAATATTTTATATATATATATATATATATATATATAATGTACAAACTTTTGCAGTATAGAGAAGAAACATGTACGCACTAGCTAGTAGGCTTACTGTATAGCCATCCTCTCCCTGGAGGGTAAAGCATCTTTTCATAGGACTACAAAATTGAGGATGAGCGAGACATTTCCTCCTCATGACAAGCCAAAAGCTAAAGAAAACGAACCCTAGAAAGTGTAACAACGGATAAAAGCTTTCCTGCCTTTCTAACATGCTTACAATTATAAAAGTTATACCATATACTAGATAACCATATATACTTGAAGTTATTTTTTGGGCGTGCACCAAAAATCCAGCTTGGTAATTAATTGATATATATATATGCCACAATCACAACATGTCATGATGAGGATATAAATATAAATATGAATGTACAGAAAATACATGACAGCATATTATTATATATAATTAATTCGTTCTAGAGTATTTGTAACGACAGTAAGCTAAGGTTATGAACAGAAGTGACGCATTCCTCTTTTCCAACCTCCACGGAATGCCAAGTTTGCTCACCTTTGATGAGCTTCCTACAAATCTTCCTCCTCGGGACCTGGAAAATCAACTTGAACCACTGGTTTGCTTTTAGCCCCCTAAGCCACAGTCTTTTCACAAATCCCCAGCAGCTCGTACTATGACATGCTTTTCACATTACTCCAAGCATAAGAGGCGTTTGGTTTGCAAGGGGTTAGGTTTTCTAAGCAGCCCATATATTCGAGAGTTAATTTTAAGTTTTTGCTCTCATGGGGCCGGGACCTATCTGTACTGGTAAGAGATTGAATGTGCTGGGTCCCAGATTTTCACACTCGGTTCTTGCACTTCGTGTAATTCTACATATCTTCAACTTCAATATCCTTTATGTTTCCATATGTCTGTGCCAGGAATCACTCAAAATCTCTTTTAAGACCATAATTTTGAGGCCTTTCAAACAGGCCCCAAGCCATAAGAAGTGACGAGGAAAAGCAATATCAAGCAAATTGCAACAATATCCATCGAGATATAGTATAGACATATATATATTTGTATTTCTTGCAACCCTAAGAATAATATCATCAGATTCATTCAATTAAGAAGACCATCATCATATATAAAATTTCAGACATTACATAAATTGAACCAGACATTAATGTACGTACGTATGTAAACACCCAAAGAGCAGCTGTAGACAAGGCCTAAGAAAGCTTACTCTATTTACATTTGATCAAAGGCTCCTTAGCGCATCAAGATTATTCATAAGAAAAGGCTCGGAGGCAAGGACCCTGTCAAATTCTCTAAGCATCTGGGGTGTAAAAACCTCGTCAAAGGTCTCAAAGGGGACATCGTGATGAGCCCTGGTGGGCTGCTCATGATGAACAACAGCTTGGTCTACTACTCTTGGGACCTCTTGCGCATGATCTTCAGTAGTGTTTTTAACGGCATCCGGGACCGTCTGATTGCTGCCGACGTCGTCGTCGTCGGTGTCGGTGAACTTGGTTGGGTCGGGCAATTCGGCATCTTGGCCAGTGAGTTCTTGCACTAGGGCCCTGAATTTTGAGGCACTGGTCTTCACCTTCATGGGGTTGGATATGTACACTACTTTGATAGCTTATTATTGTTTTTCTTCTTGGATTTGGCCTTTTTGGCTGCTTTGCTGTGCTGCAAACTGCCTAGTGAATTATCCATTCCAGGCTTAGAAACTCTACACCGGGAAAAGGCTACTGATTTTCAGTGGAAACGATTGTTAAGAAGGGGGAGTTTGAGGGAAAAGAAGAAGTTTCCGGGAAAAAGAAGATCAGAAAAGAGAGGAAAATAAAAATGGAGGAGAAGAGAGGAAAGAAAGAAAGTTGGGGACGTTCGGATGCAACCAATGGATACAAACAACAAATGAAGGCATATCAATGTACTAATCCAGACGCTACTCAAAGCGCGTTTCAACCACATTTTCCTTTCCTTTCAGGAAAATAAATGATTTGTCAGTGTCTCCATTTCTTTCACTCTGTCCGCATTATCATTTTTCTTTCTCTCAAGCAGGCACTCGGACTACAAAACCCTGCCCTTAACGACTCTCTACTTCCGTTTTGGGGCTAAACACAATAATTACTCTTTCTTTTTGGGTCCGTATCCCTATTCTAATCACTTATGTATCAATCATTTATTTTAAATATCTCCCTTCGTTTTTTCCTCACGTTTTTCTCGTGCTAGCTCCCAGGGGATGGCTTTTCTTGGGCATATTTGAGACGCTACTCCACGGTGTGTATGCTTTTTACTAGTTTGATACCAGTGGATGAGATTGAGAACAAATGAGGGGTTAATGCTATCAATTTTTAATTTGTATTAGTATTTATCTTACCTGATGTGAAAATAATTTATTTGTTTAGTTTCTTAAGATAGGATTGGCATGGTTTACAGGAAGCTAAAGATGCAGACTGTTTGTAGAATTTTGAGATCTCATGATGATTAATGAAATTCACCTTTCTTCAAAAAACAATATTCATTTATAAATAGTACTTAGTTTGACTTAATTAAAACTCAATAGATATCATCCTTAAATTTATCAATAAATTTTATTACAAGAAGTTGAACAAAAGTGTTTAGACAAATAGCATTATTTTTTAGCGGCGTTTTGATTTGATATGGGAGAAACACATTCCCTACAATTTAAATGACTGCAATCACTTAACAACTTTTGGTTAGCAAAAGAAAGATGTACTGCGCTTATAATTGTAATCACATTACAATGAGAGAAGGGCATGTCGTTCCCTTTGCTCATGGAGAGGAAAAGTTACATATTTTTTTTCTCCAAAGTGACCTTCTCTTCTTCTTCTTACCTTCTTCACTTTCTTCTTTCTATCTTCGTCTCCTTCTTCCTTCTTGCCTTTTTCTCCTTCTTCTCACCTTGCTTTCTTCTCTTTCTTCTTATTGCTTGCATGAAGGGTAGCTCTCACTAGCACATTTGGATCAAATTTCACTACTAAATTTGAAAATTGGACAAATTGAAACTTCGGATTTTATGAAACCTTAATTCAAATTGTTAAAAAATTTAGAAGTGTTTTGAGAAAAATTTATACTTTTGATATAGAAAATTGAGAGAGAAACATTTAAATGGTTTAGAATTGAGCAAATTTGCTAAGGAATTGAAAGGATTGGAGGGAGAAAGATGTTTGGTGCAAGCATTAAAAACATTAAAAGTTGAATATCTATCCATAAATGAAAACCTTTATCGATAGATTATGTTCAAACTTTTGACTGTTACTATTTATCTAGCGATAGATAAAAATATTATGTTATTTTTTTAATGTTATTATTTATTATTTAATTACTTAAAATTAAAAAGTAAAATTTTATATTAAAAATTATAAATTTATTCAACTTGTATGTTTTTTGCATATAAGGGTAATTTTGTTAATTTACATTTACATTTCAAATAAAATGCTTACAAACCAAACACTACGATGCAATTTTCTCAACAATCACATTTCTTACAATTATCATTTTCCCTTATTATACAAAACGCTGTAAAGTTATATTCCCAATAATCATATTCTCAATAATATACCAAATGTTAGTATTAGTATGGAGGGGTTACCATATTAGTGTCAATAGATCTACACTTTTTATAAATATATTAAAATTGCTATTTTAAGGTTATGGATGATTTATCAGTGAAATGTGTTAAAATTACATGTTAAATTATAATTTGTTGGATGTATACCTAATTAAGGTGGTAGGAGTGATTTATATATTAATTAATTTTATTCAAAAAATTACACTTAATTAATGGATAATACTCCTTTCGAAACAAGGGGAAGGCGGATAGAAAACTCTAAAAAACAACTTAATTTTGTAAAATGTGCTGAAGATGTAATATTCAATAGAGTACCATAAGGTAAGGTAATTCATGTAACTTAGTCGGCATAATGTAGTAATAGAATAATGTTTAGTCTATTGTTTTTGTCGTTGTAATGATCATTTAATTAGGACAACATAATGTTTAGGATTTTAATTTCATACAATTTCAAAACACTAGAAGCTTAATTAATAAAAAAAATTGAAACCTGAAATTTGAAATAGAATTAAACATATTTTCAGAAAACTTTAAAAATCAAACCTTCATTTGGTTGCTTACAGGTATTGTTTCTAGAAAAATAAAAAAGAAAAAAAAAAGGAAAAACGTGCTTACACGCGCTTATCTAAGGCGTGAAAGAAGGAGCCAAAGGCGGAAGCCGGAGCTATCAGTGTATCAATAATTCTACCACGTGGCTTTCACCGAAAGCCCGGTTAGATGTTGTGACGTCATCGCTTCGGCATACGATGACGCCAGCGAACCGAATGTGGCCTATGAGGGCTGTGTTGGCATGGGTCGACAGGCTCGGCTCGATGACTTGATCCGAGTCGACAGGCAGTAAAGATCTGGTGTGGATAAGTACCACAGGCTACGATGCTCGCTAGGTCATTGAAGTGTACCATAAAAATAAATTGGACAGTTGGCATGAGCCTTGTATTCTAACAACTCTTCAAACAAAAGAAATCCCTCAATCACAACTTAACTCTTCTTTAATTCTCACAGTTCAAAGGGTTTTTATTTATTTTTTAAATTGACTAGTACCTTTACAATTTAACACATTCCACTTGCGGAGTTATTGCTTTAATAGTTGCTAACATTAAACCTTCACCCATCCTTTTATTTTAGGATAAAATCTTTCATTTCGAGAGGAACACGTGGAAGCAAATAGTGAATCTAGCCCCTAACGAAAATTAAAAAATATATAAGTTAAGATATTTTCACTTTCTTTGTACTCTTTACTCTTCCTTTTTTCTTTCTCTTCTTCCAAACGTGCGGGCGGATCTTCCTTTAGTTATGGGGGCTGGGGCTCTCAAAATTTTAATTTTTTTATATTATATTAAATTTTTAAAATATTTTTTATATTTTTAAACAGTTTTTTTAAAACACTATTTTATTAATAATTAATTTAAATAAAAAATAATAAAATAATCTCACATATCTCGCTCAATTTTAATTTTTTTAATATTATTATTATTATTATTTATTATTTATTTTTATTTCTATTCAATTTGTAAATATATTTTAAGTTTCTCTTTAAATTTTTACTAACTATCAATCATATTTTTTTATTATATCATATGTGAGTTATATCTTTTATTTATCATGTTTTTCTTTTCTTGATCATGTGAATTTTATTTTTTATGATTTTAATTTTTTAATAAATTATTATGTAGTTATCAAATATAAATTGTAGTATTGCATTTTTACTTAATCAGTGTATCATTTTTTTTATCAATTATGATTATATAAGAGAAAATTATTTAAATTATATCTTTTTTATGTGCCTTATCTTTTATATTTAGTTGAAAAGAAATTATCTTAAATGTATATTCTTTAAAGAATCTTGATTATATAAGAGAAAATTATTAATTCTGTATATCATATTTAACTATTTATATTTTATGCATTATAGATTTATATTTAGTATTATAAGTTTAAATATAAATAAAATAAAAATATTAGATATTGACTGCATTAATTTTTTTTCAAGTTTGATTAAAGTATAAGTAAGTTGAAAATAATTGACAAATTCTTTAAAAGAAAAGATGCAAATCGTTCAAATGATTGTTCTATTCTTGAGCCATCAAGTCTTAATATTTCAACTCATGAACAAGAGCAATGTAAATGAAAACGTTCAATACTCAATCTTTAAAAAATAGATATTTTTCAGTACATAATTAATAATTGATGAATTTAAATTCAAAAAATATTATCAAACACAACTTTAGGTTATTGTAAATTTTTTTCCTTGATTTACATATTATATATAATTATTTTTTTATCAATTTTTTAATTATTAATTAAGTTTAATGTATTAATTTTTTAAAATTTTTAATTCTTATTTCTTTATTTTTGATCTTTTAACAAAAAGTAACTAACTTTGTCCCTATCTGACAGATAAAGGTAAGACAAATATTTTACTTATAATGACCGTTTTATAATACAAATATTATATTAATAAAAGATAAAATGAATCTTAAGTTTATAAATAAAAGTTACTTCAAGGTAATAATTTATCTTTCGAGTTGAAAACTTAAACTTATAATAAATAACATTAAATATTAAAATTTAAAATTAAAAAATTAATACAACGAGAACGTTAATGTTAAGTTTGACACGTCAATAAGAGAATAGATAAATGAAATGTAAAAATTCATCTTTATTCAAAGAGATTTACCTCCACCTAATAGATCCCTTGGAAAAAGGATAAGGTTTCTGGTCATGAATCAAAGTCAGGGGATTGAATACGAGAAATCCTCGAGAACCAAACACATATCCAAATTTTGACAGCATCCAGAAACGAAATTCACAAGCACAATCTCGAGCAACCCCAAAAAGCCAATATCCAAAATTTATCAAGAAAGGAAAATATGAAAACACAAAAGCTAAATTAGGTGGTATGTATGTGACTTCGTTTTAATTAGGTTTTTAAAGATCGAAGAGGGACACTGTGGGTTTGATAGAGAGAGAAAGTGGAGGTGAAGTTGACTCAAAGTTAAAGAGAGTTGCTTGAAAGAATAAAGGAAGCATAGAGGACAGAGGTGCAGAAGGGAGACAGCTTGCCAGTGATCTGAGCACAGGTGTGATGACAGTAACAGACTTAGAGCGTGAGTGGAGCAAAAGAGAGATTTTAATTTGGTGGGAAAAAGGAAGAAAGTAGAGAGAAAACAGTTAAATAACTTATTATTATTATTTATGCTTAATTTCTTATTGTGAAATTAACTTCAATGCATTTACTTTAAAATTTATTCTTTTTATAAAATTGATGTTCTGTGATTTTTTATTATCAAAAATAAAATGATATGAATTTTAAATATTTAACACAAATATAATTTTGAGACTTTTTTTTAGAAAAAAAAAAGAAAATGAGAGATTTTCCTTTTTGGAGTTAACAAATCACGTGTTAGTCTCATGACTTGTGACTTGGTCACTTCACATGACTAAACCCATGTGTGTGATAGGCACCCTGCTAACATTGTTGAAATTTATCCTAAAATTCAAAATGTCAAAAATATGTAATCTTAATTTGGACGAAATAAAAGATTTGATTTTCAAGTGAGATATTAGGAAAACATTTGATCCTAATTTAAGCAATTTCAGTAATCCAATAATATTGGTGAGTAAAAAGTTATTACGTGTTACACTATTTCATTCCCATTTATATGTTTTTAAAAAAACTTTTTGAAATTCATACTCTATTTAGGCAAGTCGTGCATGTTGATAATGATAAAATTTTAATCATTAAATATATGTTGAAAAAATTTGCATTTTCAATCGATGTTATGTTGAAACTTTATTCATACTTTATGGATGCCAACAAGTTGTTGAAACAAATGATTTATTTGTTAAAAGATTAATTACACATGAAATTAGAAAAAAATGCAAATCTAATTTAGTTTATATATAAAAAATAAAATACTCAATCCCACAAATCAAGTTTGTAAATGTTTCACTTGATCTTTGGTACATTAATAATTAAATATGCTGGATCTGTTTGCTAACTGAAAAATAACTTGTTGTAGGAAATTTTTTTTTTTGTGTAAAATATTTTATATGAAAATTTAATATTATATATAATTTATATAGATTGTCAAAAACAATTTTTATTGTTTGGATTATATTACCAAAAATATTTTTCACCATCACCCAATTTTAAAGTTTTAAATACAAAGGTACTTTTTAAGAAATCATGAATTGTCAATCTTTCAAATAGGTATAAATCTTAAAAACTTTTTTCAAAAAATAATTTACAATAAAACAAACGAAATGCAAAATCTTGTGCATTTGAGCATGTTGATTCATTATATTAAGTACTCAAAAAATGGTAAATTTGATGAGTTGTTAACATTTTTGCTTTTGGATTCAATCAAGAAATTAACGTATTTTCAATGGAAAATTCACGTGTTCCTTTTTGCAGGGTTGTCAATAAGTCAAGTCATGAGGTTGAATCCCGATAGTTAACAACGGCGAGAAAAAACTGCATGCGTCACAAAACACAAAATTCAGATTCGCATGCATATGACTATCTCAACCTTCTAGGAATGGATAAATTTTTTTATGTTGAACATTTTCACATTACTTTAAATGGAATTTATAATAAAAATTCTTGACCTCAGCTTTAGAAAACCGTTGAAATTCAAAATTAAGATCTTGACTAAAGAAAATTTTCAAGCCTTCTGGATAACATTGTGAATGATTCTAGGCATACGTACAATGTATGTATGTATTATAATTTCTAAGTGACAAAATGAGCGTGGCCTGGATCATGCTTGACGTTCGAAGGTCTTCCATCATGATATGAAAGCCTCCTAATTTTCCAAAATAAAAAGGGAAAAATTCTAAGTGATATGTCTTTATCCAATCGCACGTGCTTTGAGATTTGACTTTTGTGTTTTTATTTATTAAAGGGAAAAACAAAAACACTAAACACGTAACTAAAAGGACGGCCATAAAAATTTATTCCTAAAATATTATGTGAAATTAAACGTCCCGCTCCATTTTGTCTCCTTAGTCTTGCTACAGAATACTTATACTCCCCCCATCCCCTTTCTTTTTTGTCCCCATTTGATTTTTAGAATATTAAGATATTAGTTATGATTTTGATGTATTTTATACTATAATTTAAATTTGTATAACATAGATATTTAATATTTTTAAACATGGCAAATAAATTTATAATATAGAAAAAATGAAAGTAATACACGTCTAAAAAACGAAAGCTTCGTATAAAGACATCTTAGAAAAGGAAGGATGAATAAAGAAAAAGGAATAACAGTATATTCTCGGCAATCAAAAATTGATTTATTAACAAAAATGTTTTAAAGTTAGTTTGATGCTAGTATAATATGTATTTTCATATAAAATGTGTTGGTTCCATTGGAGTGTTAGAAAGGGTGAATACTAATTTTAAAAATTTAAAAGAAACTTTTAATGTTGAAAAAATTTTGAAGGATTTTGAAAAGGAGAGTTTAAAATTTGTTAAGGCTAAAAAAATACCAAATAAAAAAAAGATAAAGAAAAGTGGATAAAATACAAGTATTTATAGTAATTCAATCCCCTTAACTTACATCCACTACTTTGATTTTTCAATCAAGGATATTCAACCCAATTTTACTAAACTAGTAAAATTGACAGCTTTCATTAAGCTTGTTGCAAGGTAAGCTTCTAACCCAAGCTCAAAACTTTTACAAGATTCCCCAAGCTTCCTTAGGCTTAGTCTACCCTTTAGAGTGTCTCTCACCCTTTAAGTAAAGAAAGATTACAAAGAAAATGAAGTACAATTGATCACTTAGTTGATTTAAGATTACAAAGTTAAGCTCAAAGCTCTTTTACAAAAATAAAAGTGAAGATCACTTGAAAAGAGAACTTTTGGACAGTTCTTAGTTCTAATCTTACTCTTGGATGGTTTTCTCTTGCACTTATAACCGTTTGAAACCTTTTTTATACTTGGAGGAAGAATTCTAGTCGTTAGAGACAATTTAAAAGGAATTTGCTTGTTACTTTGTCTTTTAGCATTTTTTTGAATATGATCAAGGTCAACTACCTTGTTTAATCGATTAAAGTATACTTTAATTGATTAAAACCTTTCTGTCTGTCTTCCTGTATTTCAAGTTAATCATTGATCTCAGCTTTAATCGATTACTAGTTCTTTATTTGCTCTTTGATCGATTAATCTGATCTTTGTTTGATTAAAATGTCATAACCCAAATTCGGGGTTTATGACCGGCACACATGAGCCTGGTAGGCAAGCTCACGAAACTTGAGGAAGTCGTCCTAGTTAAGTCCTGATAACATATATAATCATAATGCCTCATAACCAACATCATTCAATTAAACTTAAATCTTTTAGCATTCAACATTAAACCCTCAACTCGTAATAATGCTCAAGACTTAAACACAACAAACGCATAGCCATACATTGGCTAATTTACTAAGTCATTAAACATCCAATATACAAGATAAGGCAACTACATGCCATCATATATCCTTTTTGACATACTTTATATACATAGCGGAAGTGCAAATAACTACGACTCAGACTGTGACGCAGAAAAGATTCATTGTTCATGAATAACATACCACTTGTCAAAATTTCATGTCTGACATCGACAATGCTAAGTCACCCATTCCTCGGCGTCTATTTATCTGCACAATACAACTGAAATGGGTGAGTCACATTAGTACTTAATGAGTGGGAGCATAAAATAGTTGTAAATGTGCAGAGATAGTTGCTACACATATCCTCTAATTATACATGCATCACACACATCATAATATATATTCATATAAGACAAGTCAATCATCACTTGTCGAATATAGTCTATCATATCATGGCAACCGTACTACGTATTATATCTCTGGCTATCAACATACTAGGGTGGTATAATCATCCTCACTTTACTCAATCAACATCATTATCAACATAACCATTTATCAATATAATCCACTATATGAAAGGGCCCACCATATGGCCGTCTACATACATGGCTTAGCATACATACCTTAAATCGCTTACCTCGACACCAAATCATAGCTTTTTAAGCATGAAGCGTATCATAATCACAAATAAATTACATATGGCTCTTACCTCAAGCCTTTGCAGTAATCGTCATATCATGACATCATATAACATATTTCACATTTCAAAACCTAAGGCATGCCACTATGTTGTCATCATATCATATCATAGAGTGGTTTTCCCTTGGACATCAACAAATCATGCATAGTGGCTAGCAGACAAAACAAAAAATCACGCCTAGTGCCAAAGCAACTAGCAAAATATCAAATTCATTGTCCGGAGCAATCTCTCCATAGATGGCATCACAATTTTCATCCAGGGCAATATCCTAATGGACGACATCACTCGGAGTATTCTCCACAAGTGGCATCACAATCATATTTTGGGGTAATCTCCCAACGGACAGCGTCATACATAATAGGAGGAAATCATTGGCAGGATTTCAACCACTACCCTTGTTTACCACCCTCCTTGAGGCACAGACATAGTCATCATTGCACAGCAAGCGGGAATCACAAGCGAGAATCATAGGCAGGAAAAAACCACCATCTTGCCTACGAACATACATAGTCACAGGTATATAGACACACTTAACCCCATAATATCCATCATTCAAAATTCTTCCATAGACAGAACATGCATAATCAACATCATATCATTGTCTAAAATCATCGATAGACAGAACATCCATATCTCACATCATATCATCGTCTAAAACCATCCACAAATGGAACATACATATCTCACATTATATCATCGTCCAGAATCATCTGTGGATGGAACATACATATCTCATATCATATCATTGTCCGGAGCCATCCATGGACTGAACATATTCCTCAACACAATTATAATTCATCATACTAGTTATTATGACATACTCAATCATTCGTAATCATGCCTTATTTCTCATCTCAAGAACATAATCATTGGCACGTTAATTAATTACTTAGGCTAGGACAATCCTTCTAGGGGATTCACATAATTCTCATAACATTCACTAGTCGAGATATACCATTTCTAGACACATTTATCACATACATACTCGTATTAACATCATTAGCCTAGGTAGAATCCTTCTAGGCATATCACATCATTCTCACATATTTTCCAATCCAGGAATTCTACCTCTAGACATGCTTATAGCTCATACATAGCATATATTATGCATTATCATTATTAAAGCATATATGCACCCTAGTCATTATGCTCCTATATATAAAAGTTTTCCCATTCACCTTGACAACTTGAGCGTTATTTGTCAACACTTGTACTTGCAACTCCATTATGCCTTAGCTTCAATTCGTACACTTAGTACTTGAGCCTCATTCTCATTATCATGATCATTTAGCATTAACAATACATAAGCATTAATATTTATGCCATAACTTTTCATTTCATAGCCAAATCCTGACTTACAGTTTATTTCCAACTTTTCTAAAAATAGCTAAATCTTTAGCATATTAAAAAATAAGCTTTAATTTCTCAACAATGAGCTAATCTATACCTTCAAAGTTGGGTTGTGTTATTGTTTACCCTAAATATCCAGTCAACTTAAGAGGACAATTTTCTACCAAAGCTGCATCAATTTGAATCTAAGTTATCAACCATTCAAATTGAAAATCAATCAGTCAAAGTGCTCAATCTCACCTCTAGAAGCATTCCTCAATTCCATATTTACTCCTAACAATTCCAAGTGCTTTAAAAATTCATTCTCGGAAGCTAGGGTTTGGTTTTAGAGAGAGAAAGTGAAAATCACCAATTAAGCTTTTAAGAGGTAAAATCTCCTTCCTTTAGCTCTTAAAATCCATGATTTTTCATTGGGATTAAGTGGGCTTAAAGGGTGTGAAAGTAGAGAGGAAATGGTGAAGGAATGAGAAAATAAGGAAAAAAATGGGAAAAAGAATCAAGTTTTTGGGTTTTTAAGCTCGAATTAAACTAATCTAGTAGCTTGGAATCGACTGTGGGAGCTTGGTACTTGATCTTGGACTAGATTGTCTACCCTTACTCCCACTTCCTACATTAGAATCAACTACAAGGGGTTTGTACTCGATCCTAGGCAAGTGCACTTTCCTCTCCAACTTGTTACTTGGCAGATTTGATCCTCCATGAACTAGGATCGACTTTTGAGGTCTAAATTCATTAAAGTTGGTTCTTTTGGAGTCTAAACTCATTCTAAGTCTTCCCTACAACCTCCAATCATTCATATTTCACTTAAAATCAACACACAAGTCCATCATGCACACCGATTTCTCGTTCATGCCTTAAGTCACAGAGCATATCAATTAACATGGCATAATTTGCATACATATCATACTCATCTTAGTGACAAACATATGCATTATATCATTCATGTGCCAAGTGTATGCACAACATCATTTTCTCTTTTACATACTCATACATTCCTTAACCATATCTTTATGAGCATAGGGATTCCTTGAATTCTTAAACATATGCACCAAAGGTTCAATTTAGTTAATCAATTAGCTTGGTTCACCTTACATAGTTCATATAAAAAATCAGGGGTGTTACATAAAGTTCTCCTAAATTCAAATTTCTTCAGTTAGCGTCCTTCATTGGTCATCTTGAATTCGAATTTTCATTTCGAAGCTTTGCAATACCTTCTATTTAGATTTTAATCAATTAAACCTTATGGTTAATCGATTAATTCTATTATAATATTTCTTTTAGTACCTCTTTAATCGATTAAACCTTGTGTTAATCAATTAAAGTCTTCTTTAAAGTTTTGAATCCTTGCTTTTAAACTTGATTAATCAATTAAACTGATATGTTAGTCAATTAAACTTCACAAAATGCTATTTAACTTTCTTAAATCACTTTCTTTGAACTTGACACTTATCTTGGAATATATGGGGTGTAAAATAGTTAGTAAATTGACAATTTTACCTGTGCACACTTATGTAATATAGTTAGACTTAAAAGAATGAGAAATGTTTTGTTATCATAAAAAACATATGACGTAAACAATCTCCTTTTTTTTGATGATGACAAAACACCCCTAGGTTTAATAGGGTAATGTCTTTAAAACTTTGTTAAGTACTTAGATATTTAAGGATTTGAAAAACTATGAGAGATGATAAAATATTTAAGGATTTGAAAAACTCCTTATAAATAGTTACAAGGTTCAAAATTTGATTAAAGCTATAGGGTCAAATGTTCCTTTTCAAAGATGTAAATTTTCTCAATATCTGTCCCCTTTTTGTTATATCACAGAGGAAGATAGAAGCACAATAAACACTACAATTTGAAAACCATAAGAAGCACAATAAGGAACATACCAATTGTTAGAAATCAATATAAGGTTCAATAAACTAATTGATAGGTATAAAGAAATGCTCCCTTTTTGTAAAAAGAAATAAGCAAAAACTCAATTGTGAGGGATAAAATCATTTTAAAGCTCATATACCAATTGGAAAAAAACTAGTGAAGGCTCCTCTTTTTAAACAGACATTAAGCATACCAAGCATATCAATTTTTTAATTGCAAAACACATTTAAGAAAGATTTAATTCAATTTTAAAGCTAAAGTGAGAAGACACAATGTAAGGCTTGATACTAGTTTAAAGCTCAATATGAATTGCAAGAACTTAAAGCTTGATATCAATATTTGGAATGAACTAAGAAAGTTGAAATCAATTGTTGATTTCAACATTCAAGCATAAGTGAGAAGCAATCTAAAGCATAATATCAATTTGGTGTTTAAAAGATATTACCAATAGTGGAGGACACAAAATGTTGGATTCTTACCGCAACTTGTTGTTGAAGATACCAAGTGTTAATGACACCAACTTTGATTGAAGGAATTCTTGCAAACATATATGTCAATGATTAACTCCTCTTTAAGAAATCATAAGGTCAATATCAATTGTTAGTGAAGGAAATCATGAGATAAAAGGAGAGGATGAGGAAAATAATTACTTTAGAGCATAATTTTACTTCTTTTTAGAGAAATCATGAAACCAATGAGTTACCAATTGTTAGGAGATTAATGTTAAAAGAGAAATCATGAGCCTAGAATTCTCATATTTAAGTAGATAAGTATGAGCATTTATATAGATTTTCAACATATGCATCAAATACTTATATTTTCAAGAAATATTTGTAAAGTAGTTCTTAAGCATGTTTAAGGTATCATTAGTCATCAAATATCATTTTCAATTAGCATTCAACATTAGTAATAATTAATCATCATCAAGTATTCATTATTTATTTCAATCACTATTTGGCAAGTATCACCAAGCAAAATCAATTAGGCATTTCCAAAAATTTCTCTAATTCATATATGAAAATATCAACTCAAGGAGAAATTAAAAAAATACCATCATTAAGCATTCTTTGTCATGACCCAAATTCTAGGAGTTCGTGATTGGTGCTGGAGCCTAGCAGGCAAGCCCACTAGACCGGAGCAAGCCTCAGAGTCCAAAATTATTTAACATAAGCCAAGGGATTTAATAATAAAAAATTCATAATAAATTCAAACATAAATACTTTATCCCTGGCACATTGTTTATACAAATGGTCAAAAGGCCATACATTGGCCAATCAAGACGGGTTTGTACATAACAACCCTTATGCACAATATAACATGGCATGCAGTGCCTACACACATTATCCATAACGGAAGGCTTTAACTAACTCAGGGACGTGACCAAAATAGAAAACCTACAGGATGCCAAAATTAGTTTATCGCTGGACTACTTTTACCCTAAAGTTCTGTGATCTATTTATCTACACATAGTATATAAATGCGTGAGTACTATAATACTCAGTGAGTGGTGTAGAAAAGCAAAATCATATATATTTATATAAAATACATCTATATATATATATATAAAACATTTACACCTTTTGTAGAACTGGATATTCTAGCAAACATCTCCAAATACAAAGCATATCATTATCCCTATATCTCCAATATGAGAGCATATCATCATCCTCAATGTCTCTAAAGGTCACCATACATATCGTTAGGCTTGCCCTTAAAGCCAATCAAAGTTATTTAAATCATTCTCCATGGTACACTCTAGTCGTCTGAGTATCATGTCAGAATTATATCACATTTATTTATGCCTCTCCCTAGCTATCTCACATCATATACAAATCAAATTGACGAGTGGTCCTTCCTTAGACATAGTTAGATCATGCACGGTGGCCAACCAGTGGTGAATCAGGTCACGTTTTGGGCAAAACTGCTGGTGGAGAAACAGATCACGCGCAACGTCGAAGCAACTAGAAGAGAACAAATCATCGACCGGAGTAAACTCGTGACATTGACATCACTTAGAGTAATCTCAACGGATGGCATCAAAGTAGTGCAGGAGGGATTAATGTCACCATCCCTGCTTTTACCACCATTTTTGCAGGCACACAAATAGTCACAAAGGGCAAAAATCCACTCAACCACAAATCAAATCAATGTCCAAAATTGATTCTCCGAACGAAACACAAGTCCACAGACAAGGCCATCATGCCTTTATCATTCACATCTTTCCTCTTTAAACCATAAATCACATTTGTTGAGCTTCAATCATTTTAAGCTTAGTTAAGTTCTAAGAGCCTCTAAGTCCCAAGGCATCATTGAATCAATTCATCTCAACATATCATTCACCTAGGGTAATATGCTCCTAAGAGTTCATCATAGCCTCTACACGTCTTAGTCTAAGCACACACAGCATAGACCACCCATGTGGCTCACATCATAGTGCAACCACACACAATTCACATATATACATATACACATATATCATTCTCTACCTTAGGTTCATTCACCTAGGCATACATATTTTATTCTAATACCAATGCAGTGCATCTTTCATGTGCCATGCATTACATGCATATTAAGCTAAACCCACTCACAATGACAATAGGAGTCACTCCTAGCCAAACTCTGATCTTTAGCCTTCAATCATTTTCTAGCTTGCCAATGAGTTAATTTAATTCTATTTTCCCTTTCAAACACATCAGAACATGAAAAGATTGATTATTCTTGACTTTTGAAAAATGCCAACTTTTCACACAATTAACTAAATCTTAGCAATCCAACTATTTGAGCTTAAATCCTTCATTAATGAGATAAACCCATACCTTGGAAGTCAAATTGCACGAGTCTTAGCTCTAAATTCCTTAATCCAAGCCAAAGAGGGAAAAACACTACATATGAAAAAAAGTCAAATTTGAAGTTATTAATTGATTACATTGGAAAGCAATGGGTAAAAACATTAAATCTTACCTTTAGAATGGTTTCCCAACCTCCAAATAGTTTAAAATCACTTCAAAAATTTGTTTGGGGTTTTAGCGTTTTAGGTTTTTAAGGAGAGAAAAAGAGAGAAAGAGCTAAGAAAAAGAAATGGGGCAAAATGGCTAGACACTCCTTTTTATTTTGCCTTCCCTCTTTGATGTATCGATGCATTTAGGTAATATATCAATACATTTCAAGCAAAATACCCTTACGTGCTTTCTACTTCAAATGTATCAATACATTGGGACAATGTATCAATACATGATCATATTTAGCCAAATCAATCGATAAATTCTCAAATGTATCGATAGACTATGCTTCTTGGGGCCTTTGTTGTTCATCATGCCATGCATATATTGATATATTGGGGTATGTATCGAGATCTTCACCCTTATAAGAAATTCTAAGCTTCCCAAAAACTCCAAAAATCCCAACTTAACACTCCAATATTATTCTCAGTTGATATTACACCTCAAATCATTCACTTAAATTAATCTCATACATACAAATTCACAATCATTATTGTCGATTTTGCACACACAAGTATATGCTTCGAACAAGTAATATAAAGATGAAGTAGAGTATCATTCTCACAGAGATTTGATCCTAAAGTTTCACTAATTATTAAAATTATAAAACAAATTAATCTTATTTAAATAATTCCAAAATGAAAGAAAAACTAATTAAAAATAATTAAAAATTAACACTAAATAAACTAACAAACTAAATAAGTTGAGAAAAGCAGTATATTAAAAACCTAGGATTATGGGTTCATTCAACATTTCATCTAATACCAGCTTTTCTTGTTATTTATCTTTAGTGGGTGGTTTTACTAACCTAGAATCCAAAGTTATGGACAAGTCTCCATCGAGTTGCTTATACAAATACCTAACTTAATGATAACTCTATTAAATAGAGTTATTTTGACACATTTTGGGGGCTTAAGTAGCTATATCTTTGAGATTTTAAGTTTGAATTTTAGCATTTTAGGTGTTTTTCTAGTTTAAGTTTTGATTACTTGTTATGTGATAAATTTAAGTTATTTTACTTAAATTTTATGTTGTTTTATTTTAAATTACTTTAAGAGTAGTTGTTGGTAATTTCTCTAATGGCTTTTGTAGGAAATTGATGAAAAAGGCTCATTTGATGAAAATCATGCAAGTATGGTGATGGCTTCATTCATATATGTTTTGGTATTTTGACCATATCTCTCTCTACAAAACTCCAAATGAGGTGATTCTTAGACCACTAGAATTATGAGAAGAAGGGCTACAACGGTTATGTTTGCCAATTTTCCCAATTTTGATTGTATCTTGGTCAAAATATTTGTCAAATTCAGAGCACTACAGTAGTGCTCAAGGACTGAACATGATGCGTTCGGAACATATCAGGGTGAAACTCACGTTTGAAGTTGATTGAAACCATCATATCTTTCATTTTCTTTAACAAAGAAATTCTTAAGATGGGTTTCATTTTGTGTAAATTTATAACCTAACCCTTCCTAGTTGAAGAATGCTCTTTGCAATACCAACATGTCTTTCAATTTTTGTTGGCTATTTTGAAACTTAAAAAATGTGTCATGTAAACCATCATTTTTCTTTTTCAACAAATCAAATTCATTTTGCATGCTTTTCATGTTGTTTTCTAGCTCAATCCTAACCTTAACTAGGTTTTCATTCTTAATTTTAAGTTTTCTTATGATGTCCTTGTATTTTAAAATTCTCTTTTCAAATTCAAACATAAGATCATCATAAGCATCTTGCTTCTCATCAAATATATAATCATTTTCTTCTTCAGTATAAGATATGCTTTCTAGTGATCTCATGCCATGAGGCAAAGGTTGGCAATTTCACCACTTTCCACATCTTGAGATTCGTCACTATCACTCCAAGTTGCCATCATTGCTTTCTTCTTAAAGTTCTTGGAAGTGTTTTGTCAAATCCCATTTCTTGAAGGTATCATGACTGGCGCATCGACCTGAACAGATATAGCCCATTAGGCCCGAGCAAGCCTCTTTAAATACTTAAACATTCATCATAAAATATTCATCATTTCAAAATCATACATAATCGTCATAAGTATACAATTCAACTCATGCATACTATCATACACAACATTACACATATATTGAACTTTTCAACATATTAGTATAAGTTCAACATTTACATATCATCTGAGTGCCACATTCTTAGTGCACCATATCCTTTTACATGTCTCAAGGCCCTCGGGTGTCCAAATGGGCTCTTGAGTTGTTATTTACATTTAAACATAACATTCATAATGTAAAGTGTCCAAACATAGGCTACATTAACATAACATGTTCGTAATCCAAAAACATAATCAAAACCATAAATATAAACATAAGATTGACTCGACCTCTAAGCTACAAATGGCTGCTAAATCACCTACCAAAAGAGGAATGGATCACGTCTTCGTGACAGTGGTTGCTATCAAGTACTATCTGCTATCACTAATTTGTAAACAAAAATAATTGGGAAAAATAACATGTAAGTTACAAAAACTTCGAGAGTGGATATGGGAAAAAGACAAGCCAAGGGATAAGAGTATTTTGTAAACATGCGTTGCTTCTCTTCACCAAGTTCACCTTTTTCTTTCCCTTTCACTTTTCATTCATCAAGTATTTATCCTTTTTTTCTTATATCAACACCCCCAAACTTTTTTCTTTCAATGATAATGGGATGAGTGCATTACATTAAATTTCAAAATTTTCTCCACTTCATCTTTTCCATCTTTTTTTTTTCAAATAATTTAACTTATATTTTCCAAAACAATGTACATGCTAAGGAGTAAAGGTTGTAGAATTGGAAAATTATTTACAAGTTAGGCTACTTATATGGGTGACAAAGTGAAAGGATAAAAATTTTTAAACTCAAAAGGGGTATGCCAAGGACAAAATTTAATTGGGTTACCTTGAAAGGCTCAATCAATCCAAAGTTAGCCTGAGTTATTTCCTTAACTAAGTGTAGCCTATAATTTCACCTTAAGAAGGATCAAAGAAATTCTAAAATTCCAAACATAGTCTAAAAATTTGCATTCACATTATCATTCTCTAAATGTACACAATGACTTAATATAAGAGATAAGGTGCCCAATTGTGTAATTTTCATCCTAGAATAATACTACACATCAAAATTAAATAAATTACTTCAACTATATTCATGTTTTACTACAAGTGACAAAAATGGCATGACAACTAATTTTTATCATTCGATAGGTAAATTAATTTCATGGTGCATTGGCTCTAACTTCAATTCTTCAAAACATGCTAAAAATCTAACTAAGATCTAAATTAAAAGGCAAAAATGCAAAAAAAAAAGAGAAAGAACAATATTTATAAACTTAAACTCCTTCCTAAACTTAAGATTAACATTGTGCTCAATGTTATAAAAGAAAAAAAAAGAAGTAAAGCATACTACCCTATATAGCAGAGATCTTTAACCCTCCCCCTCATCCTCACCATTGTAGCAAAAGTTGTTGGGAAAGTGAGGCCAACCAACAAGAAACAGATGAAAAACAAATTAATAGAGGAAATATAAATAATAATAAAAATAAATAACAATTAAATTTAAGGAAAAAGATTAAGAGTTTTGAAACTTGGGTTTCTTCCCAATAAGGGCTTTTTTATAGTCACTAACTTAACTAATTCACCCTTTCCTTCACTTTTTCACCCACAAAGTAAGGTTTGAAGTTTTGCCTATTGACCATGCCTCCTTTAGTATCCTCACTATAAATCTCCATCATACCTCATAGATAGGCCTTAGTCACTTTGAAAGGGCCTAACCACTTTGATTTATGTTTCCATAGAAATAGATTAATGAGTGACTTATGAAGGGAAAATAGTAGAATATGCATCTCATAACACTACTTGGTTGCAAGATGTGGAGGCGATAGCTCTAACTCCAACGTTGGCATTTACTTCACTAGAAGTAGTGGGATAAGCTTTCCTTCATCCACATCAACTGATTTTCCTCTATAGTAAGTATTTGTAGAGAAAGGATATTTAGTTGGATTGAGTAGATTAAATACACTTTCCTCTTTTTGCACAACTTCATCAACTTGAGCTCACATTTTAGCTTTTTCAATCACTATTTCCAGTTGAAGAAAGGGTAATGGTAGTGGTTTTCCTTTGTCTCCTTCTTTTCAGTTTGTTTACCAGGCTTTTCAACCACTATTACTTTCTCAACTAGCTTCACTTAAGTTTTTTCTTGTTTACTACTGCTTGCTACCTCGTTTCCACTTATAAGGTTGACTGTCAGACAAAATTCCTTATCTTCGCTCCTAAAAGTAGCTTCAGTTTCACAAGGGAAGGTTCCTTAAGGCATATTGTTGGTAAAATTTGCAAGTTAACCCATTTGAGTCTCAAGGTTTCTCAATGAAGCTACCAACCACTTGAGCAATCAAAGCAATCAAAGCATCCACTTTGTTGAGGTATCTAAAAAACACACAAAAGACAAGAAAAAGTTTGGACTAAGATAATTTGTTTAATTAATAGTAATAAAGTAAATAAGAAAACAAATCCCTAGCAACAACACCAAAAACTTTTTGGTCAATTTAATACACACAAGTTCAAGTGGTCGTACAATTAACATAAACTAAAACGAGTGTCATTTCTCATAGAGATTTGTACCTATTTTTACTAAGTATTAAATTCATAATAAAGTAATCTTATCCAAGCACTCGATTTCAAATGATTAATTAAACTAAAAATAATTAATTAAGTAATTAATTAACGAAGAATAAATTGTCACAAAAAGAAATATTTACTCAAAAGCTAGGATTATGGCATCTTTCAAAACTTTGTCTGATTTAAATCATTTCCTTAACTTCAATTAATGGAGTACATGGCTAACCTAGAATCCAAATTATGAACACGTGATTTGTCAAGATCATGCACACATATGTCTATGCAAATTAATTAGAAAGAGTTCATTAAGTTTGTGTTCTAATATGGCTGCCTAAGTTATTCAGGTATATGTCTATTCTAAACACGAAACTATCACTTAACTCTGAAGTGTATCGAACAAATGCTGTTCAAAACTATGGTCTATTCTAAACTCCCTCTGTTGAGTTCCATTTAAAGACCCATTACATTTCAATTGGTGATTAGGCAGTGAAAAGCATTAAGTGCAGAATTAAATAAACCATTTGATTTCCATTAATACTAAGCAAGAAAAAATCAAATAATCAAACTACATAACAAAATATCTTGTAATCCTAGAATATGAAATTAGTTCATCATTGTATTTATAGCAGACATAATTAAATCAAGAGAAAAGATGATTTATATATCAAAATAACAAGAAAGAAACGAAGAGTAAAGAAATATCAAATCCTTTTTCGATTCTTGATCCTCAATTCCTTCGATTTTTTCTCGTTTCCTATGATTTTTTCTCATTTCCTTTGTTAAAAACCTTTTCTTTTCTCTAAAAAATTGTTGTTCATTGCCTCTCTGAATCTTTTTATTTAGCTATTATAAATCACATATTTATAACCTCCAAAAAGCCCTAAAAATTCAATTCCTGAATAGTTAACTCTTAGTAAAACACGTTGGGCACCGTAGCCTTGCTTCTTGGGCACCACAATGTGCTACACTTGTATAATTTTTTTAGTGTTTTCCAATCGGCTCCGTGGTACTCCTCCTTAGGTGCTGCAACACTGGCCTCTCTGGAGTTTGTATGAGAGCATTGCTACTCCCTTGGGCATTATGGCCTTGAGTTTTGCAAGGTTGCTGCGCTGTTCCTTGTGCTGCCTTAGTGCAGAACTATTGTTGTGCCTCATCATCATTTAACTTAATGCATTTGAAAACCTACAAATACAAGAACTAAATCAGTATCAACTTAAAATAGGACTTTTCAACATGAAAATAAAATAGAATTACTTGAATTAAACTAAGTTAACATTCTTTAAACTATCAACTAATAACATAAAAACCGTATAAAATTTACTTAAAACATTAGGTCTTAGCCACATTAACATCTCAAAATGTGGCTAAATAACTCTATATAATAAGTTATCACAATTTAATCATAAAATTAATGAAACATGATATTTAGACCCATCTTAAATATCATTTGCATGAAAACAAGTTTACATAAACTTTATAAGCCTCTTTACCTTTGAAAAGGCTTCAAACAAGCAAGTACACACAATTATGTAATTCATCTATCGATAGATATGAGATATTTATTGATAGATTGGAAACAGAATGCTTTTTGTAGCATTCTGTCTGCTAACTATCAATAGATGTTCTACATATATAGATAAATAGCCTCTGAAACTCTATTTTTTGAGAACAATTCTACAATTTTACCATTCCTGAAGTCCATTATCTCTTCGGACTATCTTTAAGGCTCAATTTATTTTACCAAGTACATTTTCAAGCCAACATAGAGTATAAATGATAAATAAAACTCAATGCACTTAGCATAAAACATTTCATAAATGCATAACAATCATAGTCTTCCATTAACATTAAATTCACACATTATAATAGTTTGATCCCAATCAACCTTGGGCTGGCAACGTACATCCCCATTGCACCTTGGGCATTTATGTTGCATCATATGAGTGAAGTCGTCACTTGCACCCCATGATAGTGGAATTAATTGCACTCATTGAGTTCTTGTACTCATAGCCTGTGGTATATAGAATGTCCTTCATGTACATGCTTACTCATCTCATAAAGTATATGAAACTTACATCATATACACTCCTCATGGCATTCCTCATGCCTACTCTATTTTCTCATGTAGTATGTAAGACATATATTACATACATAATCTCACGGCATTTATCAAGCTTTCTCAATCTTCTCATGTAGTATATGGAATATACATCATATACATAAACATATCAATCTTAGATGGAATAGGATTACCCAATACATCATGCATCACATGCTTCAACATAGCAACCATTCACATCATAATGTTCATACATCACTATAAATGATTTCTTATACCCACTCCAGTCTGAAGATTGGATAATCAAGTGTTAGAAATAATAAGGTGATTGTCCCACTTTGTAGAAAGCTAATGCATAGTAACATATTTATATATAGTAGATTGAGAATCATTTTCAAAACATTTTTTACATCTACAATCTCATTTTTCATTTTACAAATATTTACAAAAAATCATATTAATCAATAAACCTTAAATCATGCTTCAACTTTACATATCAAAATAGTTTTGAAAGTGGTGTATCCACTCGCCTCTATCAAAGACCTAATCACAGTTTTTCTCTAGTGATTTCCTCAAAGATTTCAATTGTTCTCAACACAAAATAATCATAGCAATCAATTTCTAGACTAACAATCTCGAAATAATCATTCGAAGAACTTTCGAAGGTTATTTGCTTTTGACTAAGTCTATTTTCTCTCACTAAACCCATTCTAAAATTCACAAATCCACTAACCTTACCTTAAATGTGCTTATAAATTTATCCTTCTTCCTCTCAAAAACTCAAAACCTAGCTACTTATTTTGTTTCCCCTTTCTTCTTCCCTTTTCATTGATTCTCATCCCAAATCTCCAGCACCCAACCTTTGATTTTCAAACTCTTCCATTCAAATAACTCCCAACTTCGTTCAAACTCCATTTAAGCTTCAACAATCAAGTTTTCCATAACTTTTCTCAAGTAAATGTTTCTACATTTTTTTTAGTTCTTGAGAATTTTTTTTGTTATCTCTTGATGCTGATGGATTTGATGGAATTTCATGTTACGTTGTTTAATTTTTCTTTGTGGATAATGGGTATGTAGAAATTATTCATAATTTTGGGTTAGGTAATTGGAATTTAGCTAATTATTGCTAGATTATTGAATCTAGAAATTTGCTAATTTGAAATTCACATATTCTAGTAATAGTCCATTTGGAGAATTTGGGAATTATTGATCCTTAGTAGTTTGGGTTGTTTTCTTTGTCTTTGTTGGTCATTGAGATTTTTCTGCAGATATTTTTTATAATGGCACCTAAGAAAACATGAGCTTGTACCAGTGTTTCTTTCAATCAATTGAAATTTGTATTTATGGATGCGACCACTAGATATTGTAGCTCGACCATAAACAAGACACTCATACCTGAATAAGGTTTGAATTTTCCAATAATACATTATCAAGGGTTTCATCAACTAATTGAAGAATGACACTAGCAAAAATTCTATGCCGAACCTAATGTTGCAATGGTTTTTATGGTAAGGGAATTTTATACAAATGTTTTTGAACATGGTTGGTGTTGCCTTTGTAGCAGCAAGGTTGCTTCCATCGACACACATCATCAATGATGTTATGAAAGATAGAGCAATTTTGATATATTCTATTTCACTGGTAAATCCACCAAAATCGACAAGGTCATCTTCCATGTTATATTAGACATGGGTTGAGCAAAATGGGGTGGTATAGGTTTTCCATCTTTGATTACTGCTTTGTGTGCAAACGCTGGTGTTCGATGGATTGCTAATGACAAGTTATAGTAGCCTAAAGTACCTATTGATGTGAGCATTCTTTTGCAATTTGAGGAATCCCCAAATTGTAGGTGGTAGTTTTTTACATGTTGTACCATAACCTCTATTGCAGGTCCCCACTCACAGTATGTCCCAATGGATGGAACGCATTGATCATTGTCTAGACCGTCAAGAAAGACACAGTTGAGATATTAAGCAAATGATGAGAGCTTATTTGGGCATGTAAGAATGGAATGGGTGTTTTCCCTCCTTCTGTCAACAAATTCTAACTTTGATGACTATAATGACAGCAAGGATGAAAATGATCAGTAGAGATCGTCTCCAAACTCAAGGGAGTATTCTCTATCCTTGACTTTTAATAACATTGGGGACAATGTTAACTTTATGTTTGGGAGGTAATTTTATTTTTTTAATTGGTGACTATGTCATTGAAGTTTTAGATTTAATTCTATTTGCATGTTGATTTAGACTTTTAAGTAACTAAAATTAGTTGATCATTTAATTTTTATGCTTACTTGAATTTCTAGGAGTCTAAAGTAGAGTTGTGTCAAAATTTTTCAATGATTTCCTTATGCAAGAATGATATCTAGTTGTCTTGAATTTTTTAGCTTTTGGTGAATAAGGTTGTTGTTTGATTCATGATAAATTCTTTTACTTAGTATCATTGTTAGGATGTGATTTCCACAAATTTATGCACTATATCTTTTCCTGGAATTATTGTGATTATTGGGAAAAATTTTATGTTGATATAAAATTTAGATTATGTCATGAATTCTTTAATTTGCTTGATTCTCTCTCGAGGTGAAATCCTATGCAATATTTAGTCAGAGACATGATTTAGGCCATCTTTAGACCATTTGAGCCTAAACCTCTTTGAGCCTAATTTCCTGTTCTTTGTTTAACTACATAATAATTGAGCTTAACCTTAAATAAAATTCCTTATTTTGCAACCCTCACTCCTAAGCATGTATATTATTTTAGGCAATATAGATTAAGCTAAATGTTGAAAAAGGTAGAAAGGTGGAGTTGCTGAAATAAAAAGTTCAAAATTATTAGAATTCACCCCACTACTTACAATACAAAGAAACAAAGTTTAAGGTGTCAAATTGTGAAATTGTAAAACAAAAAGTGAAAAAGTAGAATAAAGTGTTGAACAAAAGAAAAGTTCAAATGTAGAAGAAAAGGTGTATATAGAGAAGGAAAATAGAGCTCTACACAAAAGTCTTAGAATAATTATGTGCTTAGGATGATTTAAGCCACATTATATCCTTTGTCTTACCTTGACCCTAGCCATACATTACAAGCTTTATAAAGTCCTACTTGTCCTTAACTTTGTATTAGTCTACAGTAGTGGAGAGAGAGATCATAAGTAAACTTATGAAATTCTAATACTAATTTGAATTTTTTGTTGGCAGAAACTCATCCACATGTCATGATATTCTTGGTAAAATATTTCACACACTGATAACTCTATTATATAGAGTTATTTTGACTCATTTTGGGAGCTTAAGTAGCTAGAACTTTGAGATTTTAGGTTTGAATTTTAATATTTTAGGGGTTTTTTAGTTTAAGTTTGATTACTTGTTAAGTGATTAATTTAAGTTATTTTAGTTAATTAGGTTATTTTATTTTAAATTACTTTAAGAGTAGTTATTGCTAATTTCTCTTATGGCTTTTGTAGGAAATTGATGAAAAAGACTTATTTGATAAAAATCAGTGCAAGTATGGTGATAGTTTCATTCGTATATATTTCAGTATTTTGACCATATCTCTTTCTAAAAAACTCCAAATGAGGTGATTCTTAGACCAATCGAATTATAAGAAGGGATACAATGTTTATGTTCACCAATTTTCCCAGTTCTGATTGGATCATGATCAAAATATTTGTCAAAGTCGGACCACTGCAGCAGTATGTAAAGACTGAACATGATGCGGTATTTGGAGCAAATCTTTCAATCCAGAAGTCCAATTGATGTGATTCTTAATCCATTAGAAAGTTAAGAGGCAGGAATAAAACTTTTATGTTTACTACTTTTTCCAGTTCCTAACATATCAGGGTGAAACTCACGTCTGAAGTTGATAGGCTGCTACAGCGCTGGGAGAACAAGACTGCAGCGTTGATGAAATGAAGCACACATACAAATTTCCAGAGAGCTCAACGCTGCAGCGCTGGAGAAGTAGCGCTGCAGCTCTGTGCGACTTTCCAAAAATAAGAAAGTTAACGGGATTTCAAAAATTAGGTTTTTTAAAGCCTATTTAAGGAGTCTTTTTCAGAGATTTTACAGGGGAGGCAGTAAGCAACTATTTTGAAGATTTGAAGCTAAGAAAAAACTAAGAAAACAAGAGAATTGGAGGGAGAATCAAGATCACAAAACTCTAACTATTAGTTTCTCTCTTTACTTTTGTGTTTTCTTATTTCTTTGACTTGGATTCATGGCTAAATTTCTTTGGATATGTTTTATTAGATACTATGATCCAAATTATTTTTCTAAGATTGCAATTGAACTCACATGTAATCTAACTTTTAATCTCTTTTCTTATCTTTAATGGATTCGAATTGCTTATTCCGATTTGTGCTTAATGCTTTTAATTGCATGGCCACCAATTAAATTGATCTAGAACCTAAACAAACTTGGGAAAGGGATGTTAGTGTAGACTAAAATTGGGATAGCATATAATCATATTAATTGATTTGCGTATAGGATAGGGATATACCTATAGGCCATATGTAGCCAGATTAGAGCCTGAACTGAATGAGTCTATTTTAATTTCAATTCACATAGGAATATAGTTTTTTAATTAAAATAGATATTTTTATAAGATGAGTCGGGAGACCCTAATAAATAATTAGGATTCTAGGTTAGCAATTCAACCCATTGAAATAAGTTAAGAAAGAGAGGTAAAATTTAGATGAAGTGTAAGGGATATTGTAATCCTAGGCTTGTTTGATTTGCTGTTTTCCCAATTATCTTGTTGCTTTAATTTGTAATTAAATTTGTTTTAGTTGCGTAATTTTTAGTTCAATTAGAATTGAGATTTTAATTATTTGAATAAAACTAAATTGTTCTAATTTTAGTACTTAGTAAAATTTTAGATCAATTCCCTGTGAGATCGATACTTTGCTTGCTAATATACTATCTATTCGATACGTATACTTGCATAGTAAAATTTTAACTGACACACGCACGTGAAAATCTATTCAAAAATGTGCTTGCATTGGAATTGAAACATAAATTTGAATGATGCTTATTTTTTTCCTTAAGTTAAAGATTGATAGTCATACTTTCGAGGAAATTGTAGGGAATCATTGAGTTAGTGCACTTTATTTCTAGTAGTTGCTTTATTTATGTTGTTTTCACCATTTAAATTGTTTTTTATAAGTTAGTTTCTTTTCTATGTTTTGCTCGAAGACTAGCAAAATCGTAAGTTTGGGGGTGTGATAACTTTATGATATAGAGTTATTTAAACTTAATTTTGATAATAATTTAGCTTTGTTCTTGTAGTAATGCATAAAAATTAATTAGGTTTTATCTAATTATTTTAAGTTAATTAATTAGGTGAGTCAATCTAATTTTAGTGAATTTTATGCTTAAATTGGTGTTGATGTACCTAAGATATGTTATTATTTATTAATTTGTTGATTTTGTAGGTGTGCAATAACAAAGGTGAAATGTTGTCAAGTTAGGTGTTTGTGAAATGTAGACCTTTACTGCACATAATTTCGATCATAACACTCTCTACCGAACTTTAAATGAGGTTCGATCATAACACTCTCTACCGAACTTTAAATGAGGTGATTTTTGAACCATTCGAAAGCTAAGTGAAAAAGATACAATTTTCATGTTTTCCACTTCACCCAGGTCTGATCAGAAAGTGGTTGAAATCTTTGTCAAAATTGAAACACTGCATTATGAGCACTAATGGCAAGGCAAAACACTAAGAGTCAAGGTGCTGAATAGGATCGTGAGAGTGGACATTGAGACAAAAAAGTGAGCGTTGCAGCTTTGGAGTTTGAGAACCACACCAATGGAAGGAAATCAAGTAGAGTTCTTTTCAAATTAAACTTCTTTCTTGGCATGAACTTGTACCTTATGTAAGCAACCTTTTGAGGGATTCTTGTAGGCGTGAAGCATCAAATTTAGAGCTAAGAATTAGCCACAAATTCATTGAAGAAAGTCTCATTGAAGCTGAAAAGAAATCAAAGGGATTCAAGAAGATTTGGAGACCAAGATTACAAATGTTGTATTTTTTTTCTATCTTTTTGTTATTCTTTTATTTTCTTGGTTTGATTTTGATGTTTAAACTTAATTTAATGATGATGTGCGACTTTATGGGAAATAATTTATTTATCTAAGAGAATTATTGAACTTAATATGTAGTTTGAATTATTTATCTCTTTTTTTCTTATATTTAATGGTTTAAAGTTGTTTATTCTATTCTATTTTTAATGCTTTTGATTGCTTGATCATCAATTAGATTGATATGAAAATCTATGTTACACCTTGACAAAAGAGATTTAGGTAGACCTTGAATAGAATAGCGTATCATCAAATGCACTTAATTAATTATGTAGTTTGATCTGCATATAGGGTAGACATACACCTATAAGCCATACATAACTTGGATTAGAATATTAACTTAATGAATCTTTCTTCAATTTAATTTGCATAGACATATAGTAAGCTAATTGTGAATGGCATTTTTATGATAACCTAGACAGAGACTTATAAATAAATTGGGATTTTAGGTTTGCAACTTAATCCATTAAACTAAGTTAAAAAAGAAAGATAATATTCAAATGAAGTATTGAGGGAAATCATAATCTTAGGTCTGGTAATACAGTAATTTTGCTGAGTAATTTTTATTGTTTGAATAAAATTAAGGTGTGTCAATTTTAATAGTTAGCAAATAAGAATTAAAACAAATTTTTGTTGGAACGATACTCTACTTCATTATTATATCACTTGTTTGTAATACATGCACTTGCATGAAAAATCAATAGTAGATACCAATTGTTATTGTAGAAGTCTCAATATGGAATAAATTGATATATTAAATTTTTCTTTTAAACTTTATTAAAAATCAAAACTTTTTCACAAAAAATTATTTTCTAGTGTCAAAACAATTTTTCAACAACAACATAGCAAATATAAAAAATAATGTATCTAAGTAAAATAATTTCCTAAGTATAAAACAATAATTCAATATAAAGCTAATATTCCAATACAAATAGAAGCAATAAATAATAGGCCAAAAAATTAAAAGAGACACGAAATTTATACTGGTTCGACTTTTTGATGCCTCCATCTATTCCCTTGGTAACCAAAGAATTTCAGTCCACTATCAAGGATTCTTGCTTTTTAACAGGAACTGATAATCCTTACACAATCCACAACGAGATTCTTGCTTTGTCACAAGATCAAGCGATAACCCTTACAATCCATAAATGGACTTTTGCTTTTTATGGGATCAAGTGGTAACCTACTCAATCCACGAAGGATTCTTTCTTTTTGATAAGAAATGATAGCCTTTACAAGATAGCTTTTCCAAGTTAAGCCATAACTTTTACAATGGAGTACAAATTTCAATAAGGAAATGCCTATACAAAAGTTGGGTGCTGAGATTTTAAACTTGTCTATAATGAGAGAAAAAATTTCAACTTGAATAGAACAATGATTCAACTTTGAAAGCTTGATGGAAAACTAAAAATGTGCTAAATAGTGAAGATGAGCTTGTGGGTAGTCTTCTAAAGTTTGAAACTTTATCTCAAGTCTTCGCTTGCTTCAAAATGCATCTATTTATAGCTTAAGCATGATTTGGAGCCATTAAACACAAATTTGAATCAAATCTAGTCATTGTTGAAGCTTAAAGGTCAACTATCATGCTCTTAGGGTCTACTATATTCTTCAAATTTTCTTAGTTAGGGCTTTCATAATCGAGTATATATGTTTTCTAGTTGATCCACTTCCAAAAAGAGCGTATTCTTTAAATCTAGCCTTCTATAGTCGACTAAGCCTCTCTTATAGTCGATCATGGCTTCTCAATATTGAGTTTTTCTAGCCTTAGACTTGTTAGGGTCAACGATACCTCTTCTATAGGTGACTATGGCTATTTTTCTACTTGATTTTCTTGGTCTTTTTGGAACAAGGTCAACTATACTTCTTGTAGTCAACTATGGCTATTTTTCTACTTGATTTTCTTGGTCTTTTTGGAACAAGGTCAAATATACTTCTTGTAGTCAACTATGGCTATTTTGAGCTTGATTTTCTTGATCTTTTTAGAATAAGGTCAACTATGCTTCCTTTGTAGTCAACTAGGGCTTTATGATATTCAAGTTTTGCACTTTTTCAGCCTTCAAATGTGTTAGCTTTAAAATTATTATAGTTTTTATTCTGACAAAATAATCAAATTTTCTTTATCATTATTTGAGTAATCCTTGACAATCTCTTGAAATGATTTAACTCCCATACATTTGTTCTTACGTAGTTACAAGCTTGACCCTTCAAGTTATTGAACTATATCTATAAGCTTGTATCACTTAGGTGTATGAGTACTTATGATTCCCATTCATTAAAGTTTGACTTAAAGATTAAAGAAAAATTTAGAAGCACTTATTAAGGGGGAGTTTTGAATATCATTTTTAATGATAAAAAAAAAAAGAGAGAAGGAAGGCTAAGTTAAATAGAGTTTGATTGGTCTTCATGTTTAATTTTTATGTGTGATGTTTAATTTTGGTTTTATTGAATATTATGTAAAGAAAACTAGATGCATTGACTAAAAGGGAGCAACTCATTATGCATAAAGATTTGAAGCATTCATATTGAACATAGACATTGCACTCTTAATCTAGGAGTGTTTTATCATCATAAAAAATAAAAGATAGAGAATGTTGACTCTATATGTTTTTCATGATAGCGAAATATTTTCATTCTTTGATGTCTAATTATATTGTTTAAGTGTACAAGAGAAAGCTTAAATTCATTAATATGTTTAGTGTTTGAAGGCAAATCAAGATGCTTGTTCAGTTGTAAGATCGATTCATTGGTTAAACAAGCAAAGAAGAAAGAGCTTAATGAAGACAGATTAGTCTTAACTGATTTACACAAATCTTTAGTCGATTAAAGCAATTATGGGCATTACGCCAAGAATAGACAAAAAGGTCTTAACTAGTTAACACAAGGTTTAACCAGTTAAGCGGGTGTTGGATACAAACAGAAGCCTCTTAGTCGGTTAACTAAGGGAGTTAGTTAGCTAAAATCCAAAAGTGAAGATCCAAAATGAAGGCAATCAAATTTGTGAAGAACAATTCAAAAAGTCTCGGATGACTAATGTATCTCATCGCTGTTTAAGGGAAATGGAAGATCAGCGTTACCAAGTTAAGAGAAGAATTAATCAAGCAAAGAAAAGTTGGTGAAGCCGGTTGTTCTAAAAATAGTAAGCTTTTAACTAGTGAAAGTCTTTCTTAGCTGATTAATAAAGTAAAGTAAATTAGAAGACAGAGAATACTTAATTGACTAATAAGTATGGTTAACCAACTAAAAGCTCACAGTAAAAATTTGATTGTGAGATAGAAAAGACTTAGTCGACTAAGAAGTATTGTTAGCCAGCTAAGAGCTCACTGCTAGAGAATTTGATTATAAGGTAAAGAAGACTTAATTGACTAATAAGCATGGTTAGTTAACTAAGAGTACACTATCAGAAAATTTGAATTTAAGCACAAAAGGACAAAATAACGGTCAGAAACAGCTAGTTTCTGTCTCTAATGGCCAGAAGTGATTTTGTAAGTATTTAAAGCCTCTCCAACAGTCAAAATGAAGATAAAGAGGTTATCCAAACTGATTTTGAGCTTAGAAGACCAAAAACCTTTTCTTTACACTTGTATCTCACTCCCATCCTTTGACAAAGTGTTTAAGCTTAACTTTGTATATCTTAGATCAACTAGGTGATCAATTATACTTCATCTTTTCTTCATTTCTTGTTTACTTAGAGTGTTAGAGATACTCTATGGGGTAGATCAAGCTAAGGTTAGCTTGGTTATTGTTATAGGTTCTAACTTAGCCTTATAAAAGTTAGTTTTGGGCTTTGGTTGATCCCGTGAAAAATCATTGTTAAAGGTTGCGGCCAAGCCTATGAAATGCCATTGTGAAAGCTTAGTGGAAGCTTAGGAATTCCACTAATTTTAGTGAATTGCTTTGAAAATCCTTGGTTGGGAGATCAAGGTAATGGATGTAGGTCAAGGGGACCGAACCACTATAAATCATTATATTTTGTCTACTTTCTTTTATTTTTTTCTTACTTTTAGCACTTAAATCATTCTTCTAGGAAGCTTTAAACTTCCATTTTCAAATTTCTCTAATCAGCTCTTTACTTGGAAACAATTTCGGTGTCATTCCAAAAGTGCTATTCACCTCCCTATAGCACGCTCTTTGGGACCAACAAGTGGTATCAGAGACTAACCCTCATTTTTAAGGCTTAACATCCTTAGGGGAAATCCAAATAGCTTTATAAAAATCTTTTCTTTCTGAAAGTCAATCCACAAATAAACCACCTCTATTTGATGGATCAAACTATCTTTATTTCAGTACTAGAATATCCATTTATGTTAGTGCCTATAATTATGAGATATGGGATGTAATTACTAATGGTACTTTCATTCCTATGATTACAAAGT
>NW_018397271.1:3616516-3616850 GCF_002168275.2 Theobroma umbraticum | reverse complement strand
ATGTCTCTTGTAGGTGTGCTAGAGTAAGGAGGAACAACTCTTGAAGAATGAATGCTCTCTAGCCGCACATAAAGGAAAATGGGGGATCTTTATGCTAAAAGCCCTTCGTTTGTTTAAATGAGATTTTTCATTGCTTATTTATTAAATGTTTCATTGATTTAGCTTGATTTGTAAAATTTTTTTCTTTTCTTAATTGAAAACTTTGGTTGCCTATTCTTGTTTGAATATTAAGTGTAAAATTCTTTGAGCTTTATTGATAAATCTTGACTATGCAACTTGATTGATATGATACATACTATAAGTTGCAAGGAAGTAAGAATCTAATGATTGAGTA
>NW_018397271.1:3614200-3616345 GCF_002168275.2 Theobroma umbraticum | reverse complement strand
TTTTTGAGGAAAAATGATTTTTGTGCATAATTTTGAAACATAAAAGGTTGGATATGTGATAGAAATATGGGCATACTTGATTACTTACACTCACACTTATTCAAGTAGCCTAAAACAAGGAAAATTGAGTTAACAAAAATTGTCCTTGATTTTCTTGCGCTTAACATAAGTCAACCACTTAAACAATCTTGATTTACTTTTTAGAACTTGTTTGAATAGGTCAAGATGGTTGATGATGAACTTGAAAGTTTCAGACTACTTTAGTTAGTACTTTAAAGCAAAATGAGCTTATATGAGAAAGATGTTGCCATCCTTTAAGTTTAGAATGATTTATGAATTGAAAAATTTTGTTTCATAATGAAAATACATATGACTTGTTCTTATTGGATGTGCATGCTTGCTTGTACGCTTGAATGGTCATAAGGGCATTTTTGGCATATGATTCTGAGATATTTGTAAATGACCATTGACATGCATTAACATGATTCGTTATGCTTATTACACATTTCATAAATCATTTAAAGCATAATCGAACAAAATTAAGTGATATTGAGCTCATGATTTTTCATAAAGCATGTCTAATCTTGAATGTTTCAAGTTGAAAAGTTTGCAAAGAAAGATTAAATCTTTATCAATTGATTTTCTTGCAAAATCTTTTTATCCTCCTTGATTGAAAATGATTTATTAATTTCTTATTTTTAATGATATAGCATGGTTGAGCAGACTTGATTTGATATATTTATATAAATTGCACAAATTCAATATTGATTGGTATTTCTCTTATGATTGGTGAAATTGAATGAAAAGGATTTTTTAAGCATGACCTTTAGTATGATAATTTGACATTGATGGCATTTTTCAAGCAAAAGTACAGATCTATTTACAATGTTTGATATCCTTGAGATTACAATACTTTCAATAATATAAACTTGAACAAGTATACCTTGTGTTGAAAATACCATTATATCTTGTTCTAGTAGCAAATGATTGCTTGAATAACCTCAAGAGCATTTTTGTCCATATGCTAGAAAATTGTTAAAAATACTAAATTCGATGCTTATTATGCTTAAACATTGTTTAAATGCTTGTTGTACATGTTATAAGTCATAGTCACGGATCATGATGTAAATTGAATATGATTGAGCATATTAGAGACATGATTCTTCAAATGAGCATTTCAACTTTTTAGTATTTGTGAACAATAGGCAATACAAGCCAAAATTTGAGTTCCCATGTTTTGTTGAAGAATCTTTGATTATACATGTCCAAAATGATTTTCTAAACATGGTTGAAATGAAATTCTAAATTGTTTTCACACAAATCCATGTTTGGAGATCATTATACCTTGGAACATTGCATGTTTTGCACCTTTTTCTGGCTTTTGAATATGTAGGGATCAAGCATAATTTACTCATAAGCATAGCTAGTCAACTATTGTAGAACAAAATGCAAATGCTGCTGGAATGATAAAAAGTGGAGATATGTTGTCGACTCTTGAATGCTCTAAAGCCAAAATGGGTGGGTTTTGAGTTCCAAAATGTCTTTTTACTTTACTTCTTGTCCATTACAATATTTTCTTCCCTGGATATCTTTTTCAAAAATGATTCTTGACTTTTAAAAACATGCATTATGAATACTCTCATGATCATTTGGTGCAAGTACATGATCTTGAAATTGCAAAACTTGCTGAAAAATGGAAAATCCTTTTTGATGACATAAATCTATCTATTCCCAAGCATGACACTCATATTGATTCCATAAATTCTCATGTCTTTACAACGACAAAATAGAAATATTAGAAACTGTTCATCAATGTGAATTTGTTAATCCGATTAGATTTTCATGTGCATATATAGAAAATATCTTTTCATGAAAATTGAAATGTTCAAATGCTAATCTAGGAACAATTCTTGAAATATATTTTATGTTTGTGCTCAAATGATTGTTTCAAAATTGATTTCTTGATTATGCAAACTTATTTGATTAGGATGAACTCGTTGAACTTAATGAAAATATTCTTAGTTCATCTACTATATTGGTCAACACATATGCTTATATGATTTTTCTTTATACTTGATCTTAAGATTTGAAGTCTAAAACTTGCCTTGAGCTATGCATTTGAACATGAATGTAATTGTCAAGTTT
>NW_018397271.1:3614008-3614190 GCF_002168275.2 Theobroma umbraticum | reverse complement strand
TATATTGTGAGTTGACATAGTTGAAATTTATTTTGAATATGCTTTTAAATGTTAACTATATCTTCATTCAGCCTTAACGTTTACAGGATCTAAAGATTTTGTGTGCATCCAACTTTAGCTTATAGGTTACCATAAACAACTTGACATGTCAAATAAAATATGGCCTATAGCTTTAGTTAGCA
>NW_018397271.1:3613721-3613987 GCF_002168275.2 Theobroma umbraticum | reverse complement strand
ATTAAATATCTCTTTCTTGAATTTTGATAATTGGTATTCATTGATGATTGAATGATCACTTAGAATATATTCATTAATTGAGTGCTTTTCTTTCAATATTCTATAACAATTGATATCACTCATGACTCATGAATTATTGAGAAATTGCATGTACCTTAAACTTCAATGGTTGCATATTTTTTGAATAGGTATATGTCTATATTGAACTCATACTTGCATTTTGATGAACAAAATTGGAATCATGATTAAGGAAGATAGCCATTTTA
>NW_018397271.1:3613146-3613697 GCF_002168275.2 Theobroma umbraticum | reverse complement strand
ATTTGATCATAACTCTCATACATGATTGCAATAAATGCAAAATGCTTTAGTCATGCTTCGTTAATAATGATATGCCTTTTGTGAAAGCTCTCTTTGAATTGACAATTTCATATATAATTTGGAGAATACATCTTGCAATGCATCTTTTAAAATGACTTGGATGAATGACCACTTGAAAGTAATTTGGAAGAATACTTACTAAAGATGCCCAATGATGATATTTTTTCTAATCGAGTTGCTATTTTTTAGGGAATTTCCTAGAAATGCTTGATTAATACTGCTTGGTTGCTTGATATTGAGAATAAATAATGAATGCTTGATGATGATTGATAATACTTGACGATAATTGAGAATAATGCTTGAAGACTAATGATACCTTAGACATGCCTAGGAACTACTTAGCAAATATTTCTTGAAATAAGAGTATTGATGCATATGTTGAACATTTATTCAAATGCTCATACTATTTTAGTTCTATGAATACTGAGTTTTAGGGAAATAAATTGAATATTCATTTGAATGCTTATTTATTCTAGGCTCATGATTTCTCT
>NW_018397271.1:3612802-3613136 GCF_002168275.2 Theobroma umbraticum | reverse complement strand
GATCTATTAAGGATCTCTAACAATTTGTGTTGAGCTTATGATTTCCTAAGGAGGAGTCAATTATTGCCATTGATATTATAAGGAATTAAGATTTTCAACAATAAGGTGTGGTGAAAATTCAACATTTAGTGTTCTTCATTATCGGTAACATCTTTCCAAGCATCAAAATAGATATTGTGCCTTATATTGCTTGTCACTTAAACTTGAATGTTGAAATGCATAATTGGTATCAAGGTTTAAGTTTTCTCAATTAGTGTTTAACTTTAAAATTAGCATCAAGTTTTATAATTATCTTTTCTCACTTGAGCTTTAAATTGATCATATCTTTCTTGAA
>NW_018397271.1:3612636-3612792 GCF_002168275.2 Theobroma umbraticum | reverse complement strand
CTTAAAGTTGATATGCATGGAATGCTTAATGATAAAGGAAGTCTTTACTAGTGTTTTACCAATTAAAATAATGAGCTTTAAAATGATTCCATCTCTCATAATTGATATTCTTCTTTTACAAAAAGGGGAGATTTTACCTATATCTATCAATTGGTA
>NW_018397271.1:3603946-3612626 GCF_002168275.2 Theobroma umbraticum | reverse complement strand
TAACACTTGGTATTGGAGTTAAAATATGGCTTATGTGCTTTTTGAACATCTTTATGATTATCTTTCTTGAACTTCATAGTTGTTATGTCCACGTTTTGCTTATATATATATGTTGGTTTCTCATTGATGATTCTCTTGATGAATTAATACTTGAATGTGTTTAATGGGTGTATTTCTTAATGACTTGGTTGAGGATATTAAGTGCATATATATAATGACTTGGAGACTTTATGGTTACATATTCATGGTCTTAATGCTTATATTCTTGATGGATTTTGCTAACCATTATTTCTTAAGCTTAAGTGTTTAATGGCTATTCTTCTTAATCCTTTTGATATAACACAAAAAGGGAGAAGGTTTATGAGCAAATTTAATTTTATGCACATGTTGAAGGGGAGATTGAGGATGAGATTTTAAAATCATTTCAAATGCAAATTATGCTCATTGTTTTGTCAGATCAAATAAGAGGAGATTGTTAGCTTTAAAATTATCATAGGTTTAATTAGGACAAAATGATCAAATTGCCTTGAACATTATTTGAGTAATCCTTGACAATCTCTTGAAATGATTTAACTCTCATACATTTGTTCTTACATAGTTACAAGCTTGACTATTGAAGTTATTGAACTATATCGATAAGCTTGTTTGACCTAGGAGTATGAGTGCTTATGATTCCCATTCATTAAAGTTTGATTTAAAGATTAAAGGAAAATTTAAATGCACTCTTTAAGGGGGTGCTTTGAATATCATTTTTAATGATAATGAAAAAAAAAGAGAAGGACGACTAAGTTAAATAGAGTTTGATTAGTCTTCATGTGTAATTTTTATGTGTGATGCTTAGTTTTGATTTTATTGAATATTATGTAAAGAAAACTAGATGCATTGACTAAGGGGGAGTAGCTCATTACACATAAAGATTTGAAGCGTTCATATTGATCATAGACATCACACTCTTAATCTAGGAGTGTTTTATCATCATAAAAAATAAGAGATAGAGAATGTTGGCTCTATATGTTTTTTATGATAGCAAAATATTCTCATTCTTTGGTGTCTAATTTTATTGCTTAAGTGTGCAAGAGAAAGCTTAAATTCATTAATATATTTGGTATTTAAAAGCAAGTCAAGATGCTTATTCAATTGTAAGATAGGCTAATTGGTTAAACAAGCAAAGAAGAAAGAGTTTTAATGAAGACAGATTAGTCTTAACCGATTAACACATATTCTTAATTGATTAAAGCAATTTTGGGCATTACACCAAGGATAGACAGAAAGGTCTTAACTAGTTAACACAAGTTTTAATCAATTAAGCGAGTGCTGGATACAAACAAAAGCCTCTTAATCGATTAACCAAAAGAATTAGCTAGCTAAAATCTAAAAATGAAGATCCAAAATGAAGGCAATCAAATCTGTGAAGAACAATTCAAAAAGTCTCGAATGAATAAATAACTCATGGCTATTTAAGGGAAACGGAAGATTAGCGTTGCCAAGTTAAGAGAAGAATTAATCAAACAATGAAAGTTGGTGAAACTGCTTATTCCAGAAACAGTAAACTCTTAATCAGTCTAAGTCTTTCTTAACCGATTAACAGAATAAAGTAGATTGCAAGACAGAGAATACTTAATTGACTAAAAAGTATGGTTAGCCAACTAAAAGCTCACAGTCAAAAATTTGATTGTGAGATAGAGAAGACTTAGTTGACTAAGAAGCATTATTAGCCAGCTAAGAGCTCATTGCTAGAGAATTTTATTACAAGACAGAGAAGACTTAATCGTTTAAGAAGCATGGTTAGTCAACTAAGAGCACACTTTTAGAAAATTTGAATTTAAGCACAAAGGATAAAATAACGGCCAGAAACGACTAGTTTCTGTCTCCAACAGTCATAAATGATTTTGCAAGTATTTATAGCCTTTCTAATAGTCAAAAACAAGATAGAGAAGTTATCCAAAGTGATTTTGAGCTTAGAAGACCAAAAACCTTTTCTTTACACTTGTATCTCACTCCCATCCTTTGAAAAAGCATTTGAGCTTAACTTTGTACATCATAGATCAGCTAGGTGATCAATTGTACTTCATCTTTTCTTCATTTCTTGTTTACTTAGAATGTGAAAGACACTCTATGGGGTAGATTAAGCTAAGGTTAGCTTGGTTATTATTATAGGTTCTAACTTAACCTTATAAAAGTTAGTTTTAGGCTTTGCTTGATCTCATGAAAAACCATTGTTAAAGGTTGCGGCTGAACTTGTGAAAAGCCATTGTGAAAGCTTGGGAATTCCACTAATTTTAGTGAATTGATTTGAAAATCCTTGGTTGGGAGATCAAGGTAGTGGATGTAGGCCAAGGGGACCGAACCACTATAAATCATTATATTTTGTTTACTTTCTTTTATTTTCTTCTTACTTTTGGCACTTAAATCATTCTTCCAAGAATCTTTAAACTTCCATTTTCAAATTTTTCTAATCAGCTATTTACTTGGAAAGAATTTTGGTGTCATTCCAAAAGTGCTATTGACCTCCCTCTAGCACGCTCTTTGGGACCAACAAGTTCAACTTGAGCTTCTCTAAGATGGACTTTTCCCTTGAGTCTTCAAGTTCCCTTAGCTTTTTTATTCTTCTCTCTAACTACTTTCTCATTGCCTTCTACCTATATTCAACTAAACAATTCAAGGCATGTTTGCTTTTGATTTCTTAGATGAACATGCATTGTTTGAAAGCTTGTAAGATGTTTTCTAAGAATGCATGGCTTTTCAACAATTTTGTAACCTTAGAAGACTAAAAATATAATTAAGACAATTTCAAATGCTTGACATTAAATTCAAAAAGACATGTGATTTTTGTCAAATTAAAACATGATGTAATTCAAGTCTAACAACCGTCATCACTCAATATTGCTCGTGCTATGTCGAATCTAGTGAAAATGTTTTTCTTCAAGAAACTTAACACAACTTTTGTTTCATTTGTAGCCATTGTTGCGGCTTCTACCTACTTAGACATATTATCCGCAGCCAACAAGATATAACAATTGTTGAAGGAAGAAATGAAAGACCCCATAAAGTCTACCCCCCAAACATCAAAGATTTCCACTTCGAGGATATTGGTAAACAGCATCTCATGCCTCCTTGAAATGTTGCCTACTTGTTGACACTTGTCATAATACAAAACAAAATTGTGAGCATCTTTGAAGAAAGTAGGCCAATACAAACGAAATTGAAGCACTTTTGCTACTGTTCTATCTCCTTCAATGTATCCCCATAGTTTGAAGAATGCTTCAAGATGCTTTCAACTTTCTCCTTCAAGATGCATTTTCTAAGAATTTTTTCAGAACATTGTTTAAATGAGAAAGGTTCATCCCAGACGTAAAATTCAACATCATGAAGAAATTTCTTTCTTTGATGAAAATTTGAATCAGGAGGTAGAAGGTTACTCATTATGTAATTGACATAATCCGCAAACCAAGGTAATTTCTTTAACCAACATGTGATAGTTGCTCATCAGGAATATTTTCATTGATTAAAGTTAAATTGTTACCTTGGTTGTCACTTTCCAACCTAGAGAAATGGTCCACTACTTGGTTTTCTATTCCTTTTCTGTCTCAAATTCCAAGTCAAACTCTTGTACTAAAAAGATCCATCTTATTAACCTTGGCTTGGCATTATTTTTGGCAACCAAATACTTAATTGTAAAATGATCAATGTACGCAATAACATTAGTGCCAACTAGGTAAGAATGAAACTTATCAAATGCAAACACAACAACTAACAATTCTTTTTAAGTGGTGGTGTATTGCATTTGAGTTTTAGTCAATGTTTTGCTTGCATATTAAATAAAATAAAAAATTTTTGCCTTTCCTTGGCCTAACACCATGCCTACAGTATAGTCACTAGCATCACACATTAGTTCAAAAAGGAGATTCTAATCTAAACTACAATGATAGGTGTAGATACCAGTTTCTTTTTCAATTCTAAAAATATAGCATGACATGCATCATCAAACTTTAAAAAGATATCTTTCTTTAAGAGATTGCACAAAGGTTTAGAAATCTTAGAAAAATATTTAACGAACCTCCTATAAAAGCCAACATGTCCTAAGAAACTTATACTACCTTTCATTGAAATTGGTAGTGGAAGTTTCTCAATTGTCTTGATCTTGGCCTCGTCTACCTTTAAGCCTCTACTAGAAATTTTGTCTCTTAGAACAATGCCTTCTTAAACCATGAAGTGACATTTCTCCCAATTCAGCACAATATTAGTCTCTTCACACCTTTGGAGGACCTTAGCAAGATTCAAAAGATAATCATCAAAATTATTACCAAAATTAGACAAATCATCCATAAATACCTCAAGGTAATGTTCAACCATATCTAAAAAGATTGCCATCATGCATCTTTGAAAGCAGCATGTGCATTACAAGGTCCGAAAAGCATCTTTTTAATGGTAAAAGCACCATAAAGGCATGTAAAGGTAGTCTTTCCTTAATCACCAAGAGTAATTGCTATTTTATTGTACTCAGAATATCCATCCAAGAAACAATAACACTCCTTACCAACTAGTCTATCCAACATTTGATCAATAAATGATAAAGGGAAATGATCTTTCCATGTGGCTTTGTTAAGCTTTCGATAGTCCATACACACCCTCCATTTTATCACTATTCTCATGGGAATGAGCTCATTGTTGGAGTTGGCTACCATCGTCATCCTACCTTTTTACGGAATGCATTGAACTAGGCTTAACTAACAACTATCTAAAATGGGGTAATTGATATCAATGTCTAGTCACTTGACAATCTCCTTTTTTACCACCTCCTTCATGATAGGATTGAGTCTTCTTTAATGCTCAATGATGGCTCTATGGTCATCCTTTAAATGGATTTTATGCATGCATATGGACAACCTAATCTCCTTGATGTCAGCAATGGTCCATCTTATTACTCTTTTTTGCTCCCTTAATACTCTTAAATGTTTTTCTTCTTGCAAGTTAATGAGTCGGAAGAAACAATAATTGGACGAGTAGATGAAATACCAAAGAATGCATGCCTCATGTGAAGGTAAAGATTTATAGTCGAATGTTAGAGGTGCCTCAATGGATGGCTTTATTAGTGTAGATGAAGTAGAAAAATCCAAAGATTCAAATGGTGTCCTCAAGACACGAGATGATACATCCAAAAAGTTCACATACTCTAAAAAAACAACATCATCCCTGTCGGAGTGAACAAGTAAAGATGCTTCCAAAGGGCCATGGGCGTAACTCTCTTCAAACACCACATGAGTGACACTATTCACCACTCACTGCAAAGCATTCATCATGTTCACTAGGAAACTTTAAGTTTCTAAGAATATCAAAAGTTACCTCCTAGTCTTGAAGTCAATTGGATTTTGGATTAAAATATATGCTCCAAATACCGCATCATGTTCAGTCTATGCGTACTACTCTAGTACTCCAAATTAGATGAACATTTTGACCATGATTCAATTAGAACTGAGCAAAGTGGTAAATATAAAACTTGTAGCACTTCCTCTTAAAATTTTATTAACCTAAGAATCACCTCATTTGGAGTTTTGTAAAGCAATTTATGGTCAAAATACTGATGCATATGCAAGCATACTTCTAGGTCTTTCAACACCTAACTTTCCAAAATTAAACCCAATTAGCTTAATTCCCACAAAAACACAAAAACTAATAAATAATGGCCAAATTAAAGAAAATAAATATAAAATTAAAATAAATTAATAAAAATATCTAATTATAACAACAACTGAAAATAACTAAATTATAATTAAAACTTAAAGACTTGGCTAATATTTAATAACAAAATTATACCAAAATAATTCTATAAAATAGAATTATCAAGTGAAATGCTGATGAACCTGAAGAGAAAATTGTAGCTCGTTATCTTAAAGGTCTCAATGTTGAAATTATGAATATTGTTCAACTACAACCATATTGGAACTTAAATGATGTTATCAAGTTAGCGTTAAAGTCTGAGAAACAACTATCATAGAAAAGGTTAGTGAGTTCATTTAGACAAAAAGATTCTATTTCATGTTATAAAAGAAAAAAATGGGAGACAAGTTCGGTAACTATTTTACCTCCAAAGGTAAACTCTTCCAAAACTACAAACAATAATGATAAAAACTGCTTTTACTCATGCTTCTAATGTCAACAATAAATGCCTCAAATGCTAAGGATTTGGGCATATTGCTTCTGATTGTCCAAATCAAAGAATTATATCCTTATTAGAAGAAGAAGTTATGAAAGAACTTATCATGGAAGAAGTAGAGGATGAGTTAGAAATATTCAACGAAGATGAGACAAAAAAAGTTACTACTGACCATGGAAAAGCTCCTATTGTTTGGCGTAACCTCAACATTGTTATTATGACTGAAGATGAACGTTGGCTTCGCCACAACATCTTCTATATGAAGTTTGTGAGATTTTATCCCAATAGATGCAAGCCACTTATTGTTGGGACTCCTATGGTAATATGATCGTTGAGCTCATCATGATAAATACAAAATACTTATTCCTTCAGCAAGGATGGAGTGAAAATTATGTTGACTCCACTACAACTAGAAGACTACCCAAAAAGACAAGAAGAAGATAAAGCACTCATCATTATGTCTAGTCTAAACAAAACTTATCGTGAGTCAAATCTCTTATACCTTTTATTAGCTTGTAAGGAGAATGAAGTATCTTCATCATTATCCAAGTATATCAAACCCATAATTGAGGAGTTTTATGATGTTGTACTTACTAAGATACCCCACAAACTTCCACCAACACATATATTCAACATGCCATCGATCTCATTCCTGGTTCTATAATTCTGAACAAGTCTGCTTATTGCATGAGTTCGCAAAAGCATAAGGAGTTACAACATCATATCAAACAGCTTTTGGAGAAAAGCTGTGTAAGAGAAAGTGTTAGCCCCTATGTTATTCTTGCTTTATTAGTTCCAAAAAAAGGAACATGGCATATATGCATTAATAGTCATGCCATGAACAAAATCACAATCAAGTATTGTTTTCCCATTCCTAGACTTGATAATTTGTTAAATCATTTTCATGGTGCTATTATTTTCTCTAAGATCCATTTGTGTAGTGGTTATCACCAAATTTAAGTGCGACCTAAAGTTAAATGGAAAACTACATTGAAAACTTATGATGGGTTATATGAATATATAATTACACCATTTGGCCCTTCTAATGCACCCAACACCTTTATGTGCCTAAAAAACCAAGTATGCTGCCTTTTTATTAAAAAGTTTGTTATGGTTTATTTTGATGATATTTTGGTGTATAGTAGAAGTCAGAAAGAGCATTTAGAACATTTACAGCAAATCTTTGAAGTACTTCAAGAGCAAAAGCTTTTTGCTAACTTAAAAAAGTACGAATTTATGACAAATAAAGTTATCTTCTTAGGATATGTTGTGTCAAGCCAAGGAATTGAAGTGGACCAAAGCAAAGTTGATGCTATTATCAACTTGCCAGTTCTAAAGTCACTTCATGACATTTGAACCTTTCATGGATTGACCTTTTTTTACTAGCATTTCATCAAAACTTTCAATTCTATTGCTGCTCTACTTATTAAATGCCTTAAGCGACATAGTTTTATTTAGAGTATCAAGGCATAACATAGCTTTGAGGAATTGAAATGGAGGATTACTGAGGCTCTTGTGCTTGCAGTTTCAAATTTTAATTTAGTGTTTGAAGTTGATTATGATGCCTCCAATATAAGTATTGCTGTTGTTTTATCTTAAGAAAAATGACCCATTACCTTTTTAGTAAGAAACTCACTGATGTAATGTTGAAATACTCAACGTATGATAAAGAGTTTTATGCCATTATTCTAGCCTTGGACCATTAAAGCCACAATTTGTTGCCAAAGGAATTCGCCTTGTATTCTAACCATAAGGCCCCAAATATCTCAACTCCCAAAACAAGCTTAATCTCCAACATGTAGCTTAGAGTGAGTTTCTTCTAGCCTTTCCAATTCTCTTTAAGCACAAGTCAAGTGTGCAAAAACAAGGTAGCTGATGCTTTAATTTGTCGCTTTACTCTTCTCTCTATGTTACAATTAAAGGTTATTAGTTTTGAATTTATGAAAGAATTGTATGAGAAAGATCTTGGATTTTGTGTGATATGGAAGTCCAATTCTCAACATCCTTATGGATAATTTCACCAACAATAAGGGTACCTTTTCAAAGATAACCAACTATGCATCCTTCAGTGTTCTTTATGCCAATTTATTATTTGGGAATCTTATAATGGAGGATTAGCTAGACATTTTAGGAAAGACAAAACATTGACTCTTATGAAGGAAAAATTTTATTGGCCTAAGCTGGAACAAGATATCATCCGACATATTCACAAGTGTTATATTTGCCATACTACCAAGCTTGGAAATCAAAACACTACTACGTATAGATTTTGTTTTGGGTTTACTAAGGTATTGGAAGGCAAAAAGACTCTGTAATGGTGGTCATCGACAGATTTTTCAAAATGGCTTATTTTGTGCCATGCCATAAAACAGATGATGCTTCTCATGTTAGGAATTTTAAGAATATGGTGCCCCAAAAAGCAAGTATATTCTCATTCTTAATTTCATTAAATTTATTTGTAATGAAAATACATTTTGATAATAAAACGAAGAGTTTGTTTTAAGTAAGCATTCATTATCTAGTTAT
>NW_018397271.1:3602654-3603846 GCF_002168275.2 Theobroma umbraticum | reverse complement strand
TCATTCTTCAAGAGTTGTTCCTCCTTACTCTAGCACACCTACAAGAGACATTTTTATTTGATCTTTGGTATCTAAATTACTTTGGATCCTTGCAAGTTAGTCTCATCATACAAAATTCCTTTTGAAACCCTCACTTGTCTAAATTTATAAGGTAAATATTTTCTAATTGGATAAGTGTATGAACAATAACTACAAAATGTGGAATGATTGCCTTTCATCATTTTGGAAGATGGGGAATTCATGAAAGCCTTTTGTTTCTCTTTTATCAAATCTTCAATTTTTTTTTCACATCAAAATTTCCTTTTTCCAAAATATCAATTTGCTTTTGGTAAGCTTCAAAATCCTTTTTCAAATTTTCATTTTCTTTTTTCAAGTCAATTTTTGTTTTCATCAAAGCTTTATGTTCAACATCAAGTATGGAAATAATTTTCTTGTGCTTTGTATTCATTTTCTCAAACTCAAATGCTAAATTCTCAAAACCATGATGCAATTCATCAAAAGCATATGAATTAAGTACACAAGATAAAGAAATTACCTTTATTTCTTCAAGAGCCATGAGGCATAATTTGATTTGAGGATTCATCTTCACTTGATTCCTTGTCTGCATTTACCATATTGCTTGTTGAGCATTGATTCTCATAAGGGTTGTTTTCCAATTCCTTTCCATCTTTGTTTCTTAATATAACTCTTCTAATTGTTGTCAAATTTTCTTAACACTTTTGCACATGAACACTTTATCATATTCTCTATAATCAAGTCCAAAAATAAGAGTATGCATGGCCTTTGAGTTGATTTATACCCTCCTTAATTCAACTTCTACCCACTTCTATGTTTGGGAGTCTCATAACTCTATTATATAGAGTTATTTTGACTCATTTTTGGAGCTTAAGTACCTAATCTTTGAGATTTTAGGTTCGAATTTTAGCATTTTAGGTTTTTTTTTAGTTTAAGTCTGATTACTTGTTAAGTGATTAATTTAAGTTATTTTAGTTAAATTGTAGGTTATTTTATTTTAAATTACTTTAAGAGTAGTTATTGCTAATTTCTCTTATGGCTTTTGTAGGAAATTGATGAAAAAGACTCATTTGATGAAAATTAATGCAGGTATGGTGATAGCTTCATTCGTATATATTTCAGTATTTTGGCCATATCTCTTTCTAAAAAACTCCAAATGAGGTGATTCTTAGACCAA
>NW_018397271.1:3574100-3602554 GCF_002168275.2 Theobroma umbraticum | reverse complement strand
ACGAAGAGTTTGTTTTAAGTAAGCATTCATTATCTAGTTATTAAGGTACCATGAATCTATTGAGACATTAAAATACATTTGTATGAAAAGTCATACATAAGAGACAAGTATTTTAATTAAGTCTAAAAATAATTCACAGCCATATAATAAAGTTGGTCACTTTATTGTGTTAAGGCTGTAGTGTCCAAAATACTTCCAATAAAACAAATGTAATTCATTTTAAGGAAATAATGAGTCTCAAATCATTAAAATGATTGACTCCGAGTAATGACACTATAACCTGAACTGAAATCATGCGAGAATCAAATTTAAGTTTAACCATTACTTAAATCTTGATCTCACACTTATGCATTTGCTTATAGTAAAATCAAAATCTTGATAGATAGTGGACTCGTGTTTAATCTCCTTATAATCTTTAATTTACCATGAGCATGATCATCATAAAGCGTTGATCTAGACTCCATATTTTGAGATTATAATCGAGATGAACATCTGGGAACATATATCCAAATAATGGAGTTCCTAGCATTAACATCACTTTTAGTGATTTCAGAAAAATTGGTGATTAAATTCGAGCCTTGTGTATTGATGAATTTGTTGCTCACCACATCTAGCTACTCAAAAGATTAGATTTAAAGTATTGAATCACTAATTGGATGAAATTTGAGACTAAAGGGCAATTGACATAAAGGATAAAACAATAATTTCATCTTTTTTCATTGGATGGTTATGAGGATTTACAATGTAAGGTTTACAATTGGACAACCAATAATTAATATCAAGTATTGGATTATTTCTTGTAAGTTTAGTTAATCCAAGAGTGCAATAATGAATATATAGTAGAGTGATTTCATGGTTAATAAGCTTGAATTATTTTTTAATAAGATTAAAAATAATTCTAAGTTTATTGGAACTTGGAATATCTATTTCCAAATAGATTCCCCACTTAGCTTTATAGAATTCAATTTGTTTAAGTTGGAATACATGTTTTATTTGATTAATTAACTTGTGTATAAAAATGGCAACTTTAACATATTTGTCTTAATTTAGACAAGAAAACATGTTTGGTGTTAATTTAGACAAAAAAATATGTTTGTCTTAATTTAAAACATGAAAAATATTTTTTTATCTTAATCTTGATAAGAAAACATATTTGTCTCAATTTAGACAAGATAAAATATTTGTCTTAATTAAAGATAAGAGTTGTTTTAAATTAAGATAATGCTAGCAAGGTTCTTACAAAATAAATCTAGACATCCATGTTGATAAAAAGAGACTCCATGTTTGAAGATCATTTTTTTATTTATTATTAATTATTTTTAAATAAAGATAGATAATAATAAAATAAGAGTTATTATTCAATAAAGAGTTTTATTTTATCAAGAACTCTAAATGATAATTAAAGAATTAAATTATTTATTCTTTAATTTTAATTTGATAATTATGGAACATGTTTGATGCTGCCATAACTCTAAATGGATGGTCAAGATCGATTCAAAGGCTCAAAGGTGTTTGATTTTGATTAAACCTTTGAAACAAGAGTTTTAATAAAAAGAGAAGATATTGGAAGAAAAGAAATGAATGTATTTTTTCTTGAAAGTTTCAGCCATCACCTTTCTCTGCCTCCTCCAAACTTTGTTGTATCTTTCTTCCTTTCTCCCATGCTTGGTTGAATTTTATGAAAGAAAATAGCCATTAATTTTTAGGAAAAAAAGACAGACAAAATTGGTTGCCTTTTTGTAATCTAGCATTCCACACCTTGTCCATTTAGGATCAAGTTGAAAGTGTTCTTCAAGAATAAGTAGTAAACCTGTTTGGTCGAGAAATCATTCATTAGTGTGGTGGTGTCCGAAAATAAGAATATTAAAATAAAAGGTATTTTTTTGACTTAAGATATTTTTATTTTTTTAGGATGTGATTATGTTACTTACAATAAAAATGATGTGTGTTTTCGCTTGTGTAATTAGATTGCTTGTTTCCTTTATAAAAGAAATTTTTTGAAATCCATGCTTTATGCAGTCATATCAATCCACTAAAATCCTACTTCAACATCCCACATAGCTTATTTGTATTTCAAAAAAATTGTACGTCTCCATGCAATTCCAAAAACCATTACGTCAAATCGAGGTGTAAAGTTCATGAGTCATTTTTGGCAAACTCTTTGGAGAAAAATAGGAACTCACTTGCAATTTAGTTCAGCAAGTCACCCTTAACTAGATGGTCAAAAAGAAATGGTTCAAAAAAGTTTGGGAAACTAATTGAGAAGCTTAGTGGGTAAACATATTTGACAATATGATCTTGCATTAGCACAAGCAAAATTCCCTTATAATAATTCTATGAGCCAAACCACTAAAAGATGCCCATTTGAAGTGGTGTATGGAAAGCGCCCTCTTAGTCCTTTGGACTTTCTAGCACTACCAACTACTCGTGAATTTAGTGTAGATGCTGAAGAACATGCTAAGCAAATTAAGAAGCTTCATCAAGAAGTCTGAAAAAATATTATTTGTCAAACTACCAAATACCGAAAACAAGCTAACAAGCACAAAAAGCCAACTAGTTTTAAGGAATGAGACTTAGTGTGGATTCACTTTAGGAAAGAATGTTTTCCTAAGTCTTGAGCCAAATTATCTTTTCAAGTTAATGGACCATTTCGAGTCTTGAAACGTATTAATGAGAATGCATACAAGATCCAAGTTCCTAGAGAATATAAACTTTTTTTTACCTTTAACATAGCTGATCTTTTTCCATACTATGGAGAAGATGAAGAATAAATGGATCTTGAGGGTGCTTTTTCTTCAATCTAGGGAGAATGATATAGTTACTTGCATATTAAGTTAAAGAAGATTATTTAGTTTACTTGCACATTATGTTATGTTATGTTAAGCGATCTTTTACATGTTTTGTACTTCAAGGAAATTTAGGTTAGGTTACTTCCTTATTTATTTTTATTTAAAAATTGTAATAACCCAACCTTGGAAAAGTAAAGGCTCTCTTTCTTAGCAATAGTTATATAAAGCCTTCATGGTTTATTGTTAAACATTAAAGCTCAAAGTTAATAAAGAATATTTTCTTTAGTAAACAAGAGCATTTATTTTCTCTTGGCTCTTTTCAAAAGAGTAAGAGATTTTAGTATCTTTGGTTTGGCCAACCAAAGTGGAATTTTGGCCATTGTTCACTTTAATGGGGTTTCTAACCTCGTCATGAGTGGCGTTTTCACAATGCCCCGATGTCAAATTGTTTCTTGCACCTCTTGGTAATAACTCCATATTTTTGTATATGAATTGAGCAAAGTCAATTGCAGTGCCCATTTTTATGTGCTCCTTGAACCACATTTCTTCACCTATCACTTCAACAAGCATAAATCCAAAAGGTCTAAGAGTGTTACTCACAATCAAATGCAAGATTTTATCATTTACGCTTAACCTTGTAGCTATTTGGAAACTTTACTGTTGTGACAAGAATGACCATGAATTCTTTGTGTAGTTTTTGTCTCGAGATGGCATTTTCTTCAGTCATATGTGTGAGTGCATTCTTGCTTGCGGTTTGTAGCTTTAATACTTTCTGCAGTAGTGTGGGTGTGATAATCAACCTTTTTTCAGCAACAAAAGTGAGAAAAGACTTATTGTGATCTACTGTGTTTTCATCATCATCCTTTTGGTATAATGTGATCGCATTTGAGTAGGAACCCTCACCAATTTCTCATAAATAGGTCTTCGCATGCGTAAGAAATCATACCAACCCATCTTTATTAGATCCTTAATGTAAAGAAGGTTGAAATCATTCTCAAACCATTCTAGATCAATAATTCTACCATGAACTATGATTTGTTTAACAGATATCTCATCATATTTCTGCTTGTCTTTTTCACTTGAAAAGTTGATGTCAAATGGATTTGGCATTTGGGTTTTCTAAACTTTGGATGTTGTTGATGATGCTTTCCTTTTCTCTTCCCTCGATCTTTTGGGGGCCATGGTTGAACTTTTAAGTGTAAAAGGTAGGCTTTGAAAAACTAATCGAGAGTTTGGAAACAAAGATTTGAAAGCAAGGTGTTGATGTTTTTGTTGAACCAACTTTTCACTTTCGAGAAAAAGTGAGTATTAGGAAACAACCATAGACAGTGGATTTATTTGTTTGAAAATGAATACTTTCATTGGAAAGATTCAAACTTTCCAGATTTTAAAAGTTGTTTTGTCATGACCCAAATCGAAAGGTTTGTGACTGGCAGACGAGCCTAGCAAGGAAAGCCCATGAAACTTGAGCAAGCTTCAGAATATTCAAGCCAAAATCATATATTATTAGCCAAAGGAATTCAATTCCATAATTTCATATAACATTTAAATTCCATTACATAAGCATTGCCCCTTGGCATATAGTTGTATATGATATTTTATACATTTCTCACAAGGCCACACAATGGCTATCATAATGAGTTTGTATCATACAACCTTCATACAAATACAAAATGGCACATCATTCTTGGCATACTTTACAAACTAACTCAAATCCAAGGGCCGAAGGCCCACACAAACTTGACAGAGTGACACATTGAAATGAAGACCTACCGGATGCCAAATATGCCTGTCTAAACGACGACACTAGCCACACAATCCCATAACTTCACTTATCTACACATGGTGCAACAGAGGGGTGAGTCATCTAATACTCAGTGAGAGGGATGCTAACATAGCATAATAACTCACACATACCCATATATATATAGGCATATCTAGCTATCTATCAAACATAAGCAAACATGTCTAAAAGATGAAAGTGTGAGGATTCCCTTAATATCCCACATGCACATTTCATCATAATATGCCTTGCCGGATCATAACTCAATGGCATATCACATTCACAATTCTCTAAACTCTATATCATCACATCGAAGCATATTAGATTAAGGCTTAACTTTAAAGCTGTCATCAAACTACGCTCCATAGGCTCACACTAATGGCTGAGCATATTCACAATAATCAATATCCATAATTCGCTTACCTCGAAGCATTACATCAAATATCAAAAACATTTTCATTATACACTTCCCATTCTAAGGGCACGCCGATCATCCCTAGGGAGTATCCACATTGGCGTATGTTGTATTAGGCTCATTCTCAAATCTGTATCCATATAAACATACATAGGCAAACACTAGTTGCCACAATATCATAACAGTACAAATCATTTTCATTTGAGCATGTTCGAGGCTATGTCATATCAAATACAAGTCTAATCATAATCTTTAAGTAGTCTTTCCTAGACATAGCCAAATCATGCATGGTGGTTAACCGATAGAGTCAAATCACACTCAAGGCAAAGTTGCTAGTAGAGAAACATATAACACTTGTACCAAAGTAACGCGCAAAAAATCAAATCATGCATATGCCAAAGTAATGGGCAGAGAATCAAATCACCGTCCAAAGTAATCTCCCAATGGATGACATCACCTGAAGTAATCTCACATGTGGTTGCATCACATATATAATCATCATCTACAGTAATCTCCCAATGGATGGCATCACACGGAATAATCTTACACGAGTGGCATCAAAGCACCATAGGCAAGAATCACAGGTAAGAATAATACCACTATCCCTATTTACCACCATCCTTACAAGCACACATATAGTCACAAGGGTTGGACTACGATCAATCTCAAATTAGATCAATGTCCAACATTCACCCATTGAACGAAACATCATCAAACTCATGGGCCAACACTACCCTTGTAGTTCATAAGTCTTAATTCACATCATCAATTAGGCTCCCTAGCCTCACATATGTAAACAACTTACGTTAAAGATCATGGCTTAATAGCCTCGCATACTTAGGTAGTTACAACTCATAGTTCACAAACAAGGTAATCATGCCTTCAATGATCCCATATGTTCACATAAAACCACAAATCATATTCATTGAGCTTTAATCATCTATAATCTTGTTTACGGTTCTAATGGCCTTAATATTTCTAAGGTATCATTTAATCAAATACTCTTAACATATCATTTGCTTAAGCTAATTCGCTCCTAAGGTTCATTGTAGCCTCTAGACATCCTAGTCTAGGCTTATCCAATGTAAGTAATCTATGTGGCTTGCACTAAGGCGCACAATCACACACAATTCCACATTTTTGTTCTCTAGCCTAGGCATATACATCTAAGCAAACACATATATATTCACATAAATAATCGATTCTAGTAGCATGGCAGTGCCTCTAGTAGGCATCATGCATCACATGCATTTTAAATTAATCAATTCACCTTGACGATCAAAGGCACTCCCAAGGTTGAGCTCCAATCCTTGGCCTCCAACCATCCTATAACTCACCAATGCATTAAGTAGCTTCAATTTTTCCCTTAAGAACATCAAGGCATCACAAAAATATTTATTTCCTAGCTTTCAAAAATATCTAGCTTTTAAAAAATAACCAAATTCTATATTTAAGCTCAAATCCTCCAACAATGAGCTTAATTCTTACCTTATATGCTTGGTTGCCCAATTCTAAGCTTTAAATTCCCTAACAAACTTAAGGGAGAAAATCCCTCCAAAGTTGAACCAAGTCAAATCTAAGTTCTTAACCAATTAAATTGAAAATCAATTGGTAAAAATGCTTAATCTTACCTCCAAAGCATTTCCTAAGCTCCAATCCACTCTAAATGTCTCTAAAATTTCATCTAGGATGTTAAGGTTTCAAGTTTTAGAGGGAGAAATGGTTTGGTTTGTTAAAATAGCTCAAATGGCCTGAATCCTTTTTTTATTTTTGCATTTCCAAACTAATCTATTGATAGATGCGAAGCATTTGTTGATAAATGCCACTAAATTAAGTTGTCGTTGACTTTCATCTATCTATAGATTGTGCCCTAGCTCTCTTTTTACTTCTCATTTGGCCATCTATCGATAGATTCTGCAGATCTATCGATAGTTTCCAAGCCTCTTTGCTTGCAATGTTTTCGAGTGGTCATCTATTGATAGTTTAAGGGATCTATCGATAAATGTTCATCTAACTTGTTTTTCCAAGCTTTCTATTTTATATCTATCAATAAATGTAGAACATCTATCAATAGATCATGCCCAGAATGCACATTTTCACTTGTTTAAGTCTCCAAACTTACTCTTTTATCACCTAATTTATTTCCATTCAATCAATACACTTCAATTCATTTATATAATCTCAAAATCCTTACACATATGCTCAAGTACAAGATCAAAATTCTAAATCATACTAATTCAAATATTCAAACTTTAACTTTAAGGTCTAAGTGTCATACTTAAATATTCAAGTGCCAAATATATGCACAATTTTATGAAGGCCCTCAATTAAGTCAACATTCATGATCATATACTCAAATATAAGATCAAACTTAGATCAAAACCTCAAGCTTTTGGATTCATCAAATATTTCCATAAAATGTGCTTAAGTGTCATAATATAGGCTTCCATACACTTGGCACATTTGACATATCATCAAAGTCCTCACACACATTTATAAATTCAGAGTCATTCTTTGTATACACAAGAGCCTATCCTTAAGTCTTCAAGCATATACAACAAAAACATAGTTTAATTCCCTGAATAGTTATGTTGCATCACATATGGCCCATATCAAGGTCAGGGGTGTTACAGTTTTCACAAAATCAAAGTGTTTGAAAGACTAATTTTTAAAAGATCATGATGCTTCATAAATCTTTGATGAAAAGGAAAATTTTGCTTTAAGGATTGAAGTTCAAGCATTTTAGAGCTTTTGGGAACATTTAGAATCGATTTAAAACACCTTTAAAATTATGTTCTTGTTAGCATTATCCTAGTTTTGAAATGACAAAATTGATTTATTTGGAATTGGTTGAAAATGTTTTTAAATGTGGAGAAATTCCCCAAAGAGTTTTGAAGTTGGTTACGATAAGAATGATGCTTTTAAACCTTCAAACTCCAAATTTCCAACTACAAGAATGGACCTTTTGAATGTAAAGAATCTGTTCTCAAAGTGTATAGAAAGCAAAATTTCTTCTTTTATTACAAGAGGTATTGATTCGTAGAAAAGAACATGTCGATTCTAGAAAATATAGAAGCCACTAGACAAAGCAAGAATGGGCACCTCAAGTTGCAAATGTCGATTCTAGAAAGTTGTAAAGAAAGGGTTGAAGAAAACGCACAAGTCTGGCCATCAAAAATCAATACTTGGAAGACAACATGTTGATTTGGAAGCTTTAGAGAGAAAAGTCAGAAACTTAGACAAGAAGCAAAATTTGGGGAATAGATAAATATGGAACACCTAAAATCAAATTTGAATTTTCATCTTGGCACCAAATTTCAAGAAAAATCAACACCAAGAACACAACATGTCAATTTTGAGAAAGAATAGAAAAATGCAGATCCGAAGTCTGACTTGAAGAATCGACACTAAGTGAAGAGCACATTAATTTATGAAATAGAAGAACCAAGATAACGAACACTAATGAAAGGATCTAAAGAAATTTGGATACCAAAAATCAAGTGAGAATGTGTTTTGTTGGAAAACCAAAGCAAGGAAGAATGAACTCATGGAAATCAAGCACACAATCAGGTAATTTCTATACCTAAAATCATTCATTTATGAAATTTATATTTTGAATGCCTAGTTTTATATCGTATTCTATTTTGATTATTTGAAAATTTGATTGTTTATGTTGATTATACATGTTTCGAATTTTTCTATTGATTGTTGTGATGATAATTGGATGCCAAAATTGTTGCATTTGCATTTCACTTCATGCTCAAAATAACCTAAAACCAAAAATAGCCATGTATTGAACTTAATTTTTCTCTTGAAAGACTTTTTGTATTCATTCTAATTAATAGTTTTTGATTTTCCAGAACTATTAAGCTAAAGAATTTACATCTCATAGCTTAAGAATCAATTCTTAGAAAATTGAAGTATTGTTTTAAAACTTAAAACATAGCATAAAGTTAGGAGTTTTCATTTCAAAAGGCAATTTCTTCTTCTCAAAGAGCTATGATTCTTGAAAACTCTTTCTCGAAACACAAATTCCTTCAAAAAGCACCGATTTGATATAGGAAAGCTTGAAATTCTTGAGGAAATTTCTCAAGATTCCATCTTTAAAGCGATTGTTTTAAAGATTCCTTTTTCAAATACTAAACCTAGCATTTTCTTAAGAAAAAGTCAATTCAACATAAAAGAATCGATTTTTTTCTTCTAAAATCCTCAAATTCCAACCTTTAAAACCTTATAGCTAAATTGAAAGTTGGTAAAATGGCTTCAAAAAGAATAAGAGGGAAAGAGGTAAAGCTCCATTAGCAAATTCTAAGACTCAAATATCAGAAAAGTATGATCCCTTTAACATCAACTTCACAAACAAAGTAAAGAGAAAGGAATTTGATGAAATTTATGCCAAGAGAAAGGTAATTCATGGTTTTTTCATAGACTTAATTTGGTTTGAAAATGAATTTAAGTTACCTTATGTTGAAAATTTGAGGAAAATGGGTTGGTATGGCTATTTGAGTATGAGAATACCAGTCTATGAAAGGTTAATGAGAGTGTTTTACTCAAATTCAACTACAGTCTATCAAAATGATGATGACGAGGCTATGAAAGATCATGATGATTAATAACTCTATTATATAGAGTTTTTTTGTCATATTTTGGGTGCTTAAGTAGGTAAGTCATTGAGATTTTAGGTTTGGAATTAAGTATGTTAATTGTTTTTCTTAGTTAAGTCCAATGCATGTTGAGTAGTTTATTTTAAGTTATTTTAGTTTAATTTTATGTTCAATTGCTTTAAATCACTTTAAGTTTAGTTATTACTAATCTATTTTATTGGTTTTGTAAGAAATTTGATGAAAGACCTTATTTGGTGATAATCTATGTAAGTATGGTGATAGCTTCATTCATACATGCTGCAGTATTTCAAGCATAACTCTTGCTACAAACTTCCAATTTATGCGATTCTTGAACCATTGAAAATATAAGAGGCAAAGATACAACTTTCATGTTTATCGCATTGCCCAATTTAGCTTAGAAGAAGGATAAAATTGCATCACAAGATGAAGTAGTGTAGCAAAAATAACATGAGGCAAGATGCACCATAGTGCCACCTGAGCTTAGGGCATCGTGTCGCCTATGGAGGAAGGCCATGGCACCCACCAATATCCTAGCACTCTAAAATTTGAGTTTTAATTACATTAGGTCTTTAAGGGTTATTTAAAGAAAGGCTTTTTAGAGCACTTTTAAGGGAGACTAAAAAAGTTTTTCTAGAGAAAAAAAGGCCATCAAGAAAGCAAGGAAAAACAAGGAACATTGAGGATTCAAGATCTGCAACTCTTAATTTCTCTCTCTACTTCTGTTCTTCTTTCACTTTCTTTGACTTAAATAGATGGTTGATATTTTTGAATGATGTTTTTAGTAGATATTATGAACAAAATTACTTTTTCTAGAATTATGATTGAACTCAACATGTAATTTGAATAATTTATCTCTCTTTTGCTTATTATCAATGGAATATAAGTTAGTTATTAAAATGCTATATTTAATGCTTCTAATTGCTTGATCACCGATTAGATTGATTTAGATATATAAATACAACTTAACATGGGAGTTTAGATTAAGCCATGAATGGAAAACTATGTGTTCAAATTCACTTAGTTGATTAGGTGATTTGATTTTCACATTGGATAGACATATACCTAAGTGTTGCATGTAGCCAAAATTAGAGCACAAACTTAATGAATCTTTCTTTAATTAAATTTGCATAGACATATAGTAAATTAATTTGAAGAGATATTTTTACAAGAACCTTGACAGGACTTATAAATAAATTAGGATTCCAGGTTAGCAATTCAATCGATTGAAGTAAATTTTGAGAGAGAAATAAGATTCAGATGAAGTGTTAAGGGATATTGTAATTTTAGGCTTTTTATTAGTTGAATATTTCTAGTAAAGTTTTGCCTATTAGCTTTTAGATTTAATTTAGTTATTATTTAGTTTTACTTTTACTTTTAATTAATCAATTTAATTTAGTTGTTTGAATAAGATTAAATTGTGTTAATTTTAGTATTTAGCAAAAGATGGTACAATTCTCTATGAGATTCAACACTCTGCTTACTGTTATATTACATTTTACAATACGTACACTTACATGATAAAATCGACAATAATGATTCCTTCATTACTACTGTCAATAGACAGGAACTAATCATCACACCAACACTACTGTAAAAAATTTTGAAGTTGAAACCCAAAAGCAAAAAGGCAATCACTGGCATCACTAAAAGAAATGCAATTCCTGAAAAAGATTTCAAAGCAAAATTCTTGGTTGGACAAATCACTTTGATCAAATTGTTAGATAGCTACAAGGCTTAGTGCAAATGATAAAATTCTGCATTCAATAGTGATATAGACACTAAGGCCATTCAACTCCAAAAATACCTTAGTGATAATGGAAAATATGTGGTTTATGTATCATATTAAAAGAGACACTCCAATTGATTTGGCGTATTTCATTTACAGAGATATAGAATTACTAGCCAAATGAGCAAGAAACAGATTAGTATATAAAATGGTAATTTTAGTGATATGGGAAAAGTTAAACATGGATGTTTCACAAGAAAAACTAAAACTGGCCAAAAAGAGCAAAAATCTTGACAAAGCTTTAGCCAAAAGAATGGGATTCGAATATGATGCTATAAGAAATAAATGGATAAGGAAAAAAGTGCAACAAGAAGCTCAAGCTCAAAAAAAAACATAATTAAATGACCAAACAAGAGTTGATAATCCATTTCAGAAAGAAACAACTCAAGAATCACCTGGTTAATCTACTCATGACTTCCATACACCACTGTCTCCAATAGATTTCTCATTTCTGTATGTATCACCTTCAGAAGTTGTTGTAGGTTTACTTAGTTTTCCTAGCTTAAAGCAAATACCGAAAATTGCAAATCATTTCTTTCTGGCTAAGATGGACATTTAGAAAAGAACATACTTTGAAAAGCTGAATGAGATCAACAAGAAGATTGACAAGATTGTGAATGATTAGGCTGTTGATTTTCCAAAAGTGATAGACTTGTACACTCAATCCTTTATCAAGATGAAGAGAGAAGTACATAAGCTTAACAGAGGAATGATCACTATTTTCAAAAATCAAATACAGCTCAATAAGAATCAAAGAATTTTATCTAAGAAACTTGGAACAAAACCTTCTGCACCTAATCTACCATAAGCATCACATTTGCATCATATTCAATATGAAATATTTAGTTTCGTGCATTATATTTGCAAGTTTTTATGTATGTGTTTAAATTATTGTCTTGTAACTAGTTCAGAACTTAATGAGATATCTCTTTTGCTCATTTACTTGTGCAATAATTCTTACATATATATATATATATATATATATATATATACTCTGTTTGTTCATATGCTTTTGCTACTAATGCTTTATTCTTCCTTATAAGTTTTTGTCTTTTGATACTTTATTTTCTATTCCTTTTTTATATGAAACAAAAGGGTGTTGGATTATTGTGAAAATGTTTCAAAATTTTTTGAAGTAAGCACACAATATTAGGGAGAGAGTTCTTCCAAGTTTTTATTCCACAAATTCAAAGGGAGAATTTTTCAAAGAGGGAGAATTTTAAATCCTTTTCAATGAGCAAATTTAACTCTTAATTTTTTCATATCCAAAAAGGGTAGATTGCTAGCATTATCTGACTTTTGAAATGACAAAATTTAACTCTTAATTCCAAATATATCCAATTTTATCATTAGTTGAAAATGTTTTTAAATGTGAAGAAAATCTCCAAAGGGTTTAGAAGTTGGTTATGAAAAGAATTGACCTTTTGAATGTAAAGAATTGGTCCTCAAAGTGTATAAAAAACAAAAATTCTTCTTTTATTACAAGAGGAATTGATTCTTTGAAAAGAACATGTCAATTTTGGAAGATACAAAGCCACTACACAAAGCAAGAATAGACACCTCAAGTTGCACATGTCAATTCTAAAAAGAGGCAGAGATGGGGCTGAAGAAAATGCATAAGTTTGGCCATCAAGAATCGATACCTGGAAGACAACATGTTGATTCTAGAAGCTTTAAAGAGAAAAGTTAGAAACTTAAAGAAGAAATAAGATGGGGAATGGATAAGAATGGAGGGCTTAAAATCGAATTTGAATTTTTAACTTTGTGCTAAATTTTTAAGAAGAATCGACACCAAGAGCACAACATGTCTATTTTGAGAAAGGATAGAGTAGCGTAGATCTAAAGGACAACTTGAAGAATCAACATTAAGTGAAGAGCATGTCGATTCTTAGGAAAAATAGAAAGGTGTAGATTTTCCAAAAATTTGAAGAATCTACACATTAGGCAAAACATGTCGATTTTATAAACACAACAAAAATGAGACAACTACCATGGACTGTAGAAATTCTTTTGAATCTTACTCCAACAGGAAAAAAACTTCCACACCTATAAATAACCATTTAAGAGACATTAAAAGGAAAGGAAAGAGGGAAAAGAAGAAGTGGAAAACAATAGAAAGATCATTCCTTTTTTAACAAAAAACACTAAAACTAGAAAAAGCTTAAAGTTCTTTTTTTTCTAGAGAGAGTGAAAAGAAAAACTAGAAATTCTATTCCTTTCCTCACCTCTGCAACTTTCTAAGGTGAGATATTATTTCATCAGTCTTTATTTCTCATATAGTTCTTATCTTTTTGCCTAATTGCTCATCCACCTTGTTAAGGGTCAAAAAGCTAAAATATTCATAATCTAATGTTGTATTTGGTTATACCTCCACGAAAAAGGTAGTACCAATTATACCTCTATTAGAAAAGGTAGAGGAGTTGTGCTTTAACCTTGAAAAGGCAAAGACTTCGTGAATGGTTATGCTTTATCTTTGAAAAAATAGTGTTTGTGTGAAAGTTATGCCTACTCCTGGAAAGGTAGTTTATCAATGGATTCAAACTCCTTGTGCTATCAAGAGAGAGGATGCAGGCAGCTAAGGCTTAACCTTTGTAAAAATCTGATTGAATACTTTTTAATTTTCTGCACATTTACTTTCAACTCGTACTCGGTTTTTATTTCTACTGCAATCTTTTAAAATATTCTCACTACTCTTGTTTAAAGAGGAATTTTCACTTGAAAACTAATTCATCCCCTCTCTTGGTTACTTTGCCTTAAGCCTATATCATTTTACATTTCCTATGCCTTAATTTCTTTTGAACTTCATTCAACTCTTTAAGAATTGACCCTTGAAAATAAAAAGATTGATTTTTTTTAGCATATGAAAAACTTCAGATGAATTTTATGAAACAAATTGTCAATTTTCTTTTAATGAGAATTTGATTCTTGTGAAGTAAAAGAACAAAATTTGACTACTACTATGTGAACAGGTCGATTGTTTGAGACTTGAGAAATAATTCTTGCACTTAAATAGCTTTGAGAATTGAAACTCTGGTTTGAAAAAAAAAATCTTTTTAGAGAAACAAAAGGTTCAACAGCATCAATCCTTTGACTTGGGTAATGCTCATGCATGAATGTTATGCAAGTGCAGCAATTATGTAGACATTTTAACAAATCACCAAATAGATGTATCTAGAATGCATACATACTAAATTTGCTTCAAGCACCAAAAAGAATAAGTTGAAGGATAAAAGATTTACCTTTTGAAGTCTTATTGAACTTTTGATGACGGGTTCTCAAAGATCCATGTCAATTCAACAAGATTTTCCTCCATCATTCTCATTGATGTTTCAAGTACATGCTTCCATCCTTTATTCGAGACTTTGAGCTTATCTGATATCTTTTCATTAGTTTTCTTATTGTTTGATGAGCATTCATCTTCTTCTAGCTCCTTTTTTCTTTCATAAAATTCTTCGACATTTTTATGCATGGATACTTAGATATATTTTCTCTTTCTAAGTGTAGAGAAAGGAATATGCAAGACTTTGTTATTAAATTATAGCACACCAATTTCACTTGAGTCTCAAATGCTTATTTCCTTGTATAATTTAGAAAGGCCATGTCTGATTGTTGCCTAAACCTCATAATTGCTTGCTTAAACTAGTTGCTCTATCTTCTTTTCTAATTTGTCATTATTGCGGACTTTACACATGTAAGTGCACGTCACGCAAGTAATACAAAGATAAGTGAGTATCGTATCCCACAAGGAATTATGGCTAAATTCTTGCTAAGTATTAAAATTATGGCACCTTAATCTTATCCAAACAAACCAAAATTTTAAAATTAATTAAAGACAACTTTTAATTAACAATGCTAAACTAAAGAAATGGAAGCTAAAATTAATAGAAAAGCAGTGGAGTAAGAGTTTAGGATTATGGTTTCATTCACCATTTCATTTGGACTAATATTTCTCTTAATATTTAAATCAATGGGTGGTGATGCTAGCTTAGAATCTATCACATCCCATTTGTAATGGAACATGATTGACATATGAACCTAGATGGGTATAGCTCGTTAGGCCTAAACAAGCTTCTTTAACATTCATCAGTAAACATTCATTAACACGGAAGCAAATATAAACATCCATAGGCATACAACATAAACTTATGCGTACCATCATATACAACATTACACATATATGGAACTTCTCAACATATTAATGTAAGTACAAACATTTCATATATCATCAAAATACCATGTTCTCATGGCACCATAATATTTAGATGTCTCAATACCTTCAGGTGTCTATATGGGCTCTTAAGCCACTTCATACATTTAATATAACATTCATAATGTAATATGCCTAAACATTTGGCTACATTATTGTAAAATACTCATAATCCATAAAACATGTTCATAGTCTATAAACATAAACATAACATAGACTGATTCGTCAACAGAACATGATCCGATTCACTAGGCATCAAGAGGTTGCTAGACACCTACTAATGAGGAATAAACAAATCACATCTTCGTGACACTGGTAGCTAGAAAGAAAGTGTTATCACTAGTTCGTAACAAAAATAGTGAGAAAAAATAACATGTGAGTTACAAAGATTCCGTGGTTGGATACGAAGAAAGGGACAAGCTAAGGGGAAGAGTTTTTCATAATCATGCAATTGTAAATGCATATGATTTATAAATTCAACATCATCACTCTAATGATCTTATAGCATAACATTTTAAACATCCTTTAAATAACATTGCATGGAATATGACTTTGCTTAAAATATTAGAACTCATTTATCCTTGAAAACCTTTTAAAACCACTTGGAAATCCTTTTTTGTAGCAATTCTATCGATATATTCTTCAATGTATCGATACATTGCACGTGGAACACTTCCTGTAGCATTTTGTTGAAAATGTATCAATACATGTGGAGCATGCATCGATACTTTTCCCACAAAATCTATTTTTTAGGCAATATTCTAAATCTAAACCATTCAGAAGTCTTTTTAACATTGAGGAATCATTCCTTAGGCTAAGGTTCTGTCTATCCTAGCCATTACTCCTCATTACAATGTGAATAATATTATCAATAATCATTTGATCATAAAATAAGCATTTAAACATAAAGCATTAAATAATACTCATTCAATCATTCGTCAAACTCATTAAACTCATTCATCATAACATTCTTTCTATGAGTGGGTCGTCCCATTCTGATGAATAGTGATTTAACCCTTTACTATTTCAAGTTCCTAGTGCACTTTCATGAATGGCACATCAACCTCATCTATGATCTATCAAGTGATCCCATCCCACTTAGGTGGGTAGTGGACAAAATCCTCACTACCATTTTGTTCACCTCACGTGAACAACCATCATAGTTGTTTGAATGGCACATCGACCTCGCCCACAATCATCATAAGATCTTTTAAGCTTAAGATCATTCTCATCCTTAGTTTGCATCATGAATGTATAACAGTTTTTTTATAAATCATCATCATACTTAGCCCATAGTGTATATGACTATCTCAACACATACATCTCATGGCATGCATTTCATTATCTCATAAATCACTCACATGTTTAGCCCATAGTGTGCATGATATGCTTAACACATACATGTCATAATCTCTTAAATGGAACTCATACATCCAACATTCTTATCATGATGCATTGTATCTAACATGTGTATAATGACATTCATGCTTTAACCTTAGAAATATCTCATATGCACATTAGCCCATAGGCTGGAATAATCGAGTGGATTACAAACTTAAAAAGACTTGTCTCCCATTGTTGAAAACTAAGACATAGTAGCATATTTACATACATTGTAGATTCATAAACAATTTGAAAAGCATTATGTCACACATAACACAAATCATTATCAAATCTAGTTCTTTGAAGATTTTCTTCAAAATTTCATAAAAACCTTATAGTTCAAATTCTTTGATAAGCCATTTATGGAAATAATATTTCAATATGCTTAAACAATCATTTCCATAAAAATCATGCTAACTTTACAGATTAAAATACTTGAAAAAGTATATCCATTTATCTAATTGGAGAGTCAATTCCTAACTCCAATCGCAGCTTTGTTTCAGCAAAATCCTTGGAGTTTTCAAGTGTTCTTATCTTACAACAATCAACACTATCATTACCTTGAATAATAATCTCATAGTAATCAGGTAAGCACTTTAACTATTCGGATTTAACTAAACTAATTTTCTAGCTAAATTCTATACTTAGAAACCCATAAATCTTTCATTTTTATCATTTAAATACAAAACCAACCTTTTTAATGATCAAAGATAAAGATTTGCATCAAAAATAAGTTGAGAGAGCTAAAGTTGAGAGAAATACCATAGAAAAATGACAGAGGGTTAAAAACCCTTGAAGAATGTGAGGTGTTTATAGTTTTGAGTGTGAAATATAGTTTTGTCTCATTTATTTTTTTGAAAACAATGAAATGTATCGATACATTTGAGCCATGTATCAATACATTTGGTTATGAAAAAATTGTATCAAATCATGACCATATGTACCGATACATTATGAACATGTATCGTTACATTTGAAACATAACGCAGTTTTTGAGACTGATTATTTATAAAACCTATTTAACTTATTTACATTAAATATCTTAAGTAAATAGAGAGTAAAAAACAAAAGAAGTAAAAAGAAAGATATTTACTTAAATGGTATTTAATGTAAATAAGTAAATAACCCCTTAATTTGGATTCAATAAAAATATCAAAAAAATTAAAATCTAAAGAAATCAAAATCAAAATTTTGGTTTAAAGAACAAAATTGAAAAAGTTTGATTGAAATTAAATTTGTGGCTCCCATTTTCCATAGCAAACGTACTCCAAAAATTATGAAAAAAAATCATTTTTAGTCATCTAAATATCAAGGGAATCATTACTTCTATTTTTTATTTTTAAAATTTTTTTTATAAAAATCACATATTTTGACCCTTTTTAAACTTAGAAAAATTTTTGCTGAAAAAGTGACAGTAACCAAAGTGTTAATATATTCCTTTTAGACGTTAAAACTAAGTTTGATATTCAAAACATGTAATCTATATACTCACTAAAGGATTTCTTAACTTATCCTCTTACTCAATGTAGATTTCACAAAATCCACATTTATATATGAGTCTCGATCGAGATGTTTGCACAAATACTTAACCTAATTAGATTATTAAATGTTTATAGGAATTGATTAAGATAGGTTCTTTAAGCATGTGTTCTAATTTGCCTATATATGGCATTTAGGCATATGTCTACCTTAGTTGTTAATCAAGTCACTCAATTTCTAAGTAAAATGAACACACATTAACCTTAACTGATACTATTGATTAGTGCTTATGATTTTACTTTTAGCTCAAGGTCAAGAACTTGGAATTCACAATGATTGGAATCCGTTATAAGCAATCAAGTACTACTTGATGATTAATCTATGAAATTAAGAGCAGATAGTTTCCAAATCTCAAGTGCTACTGGATAAACAAGAATTATTATTTGAAATAATATGATATAAAGATGATATGCACATAATGGATGATGCTAGTATGGTTATTGGATAGTTAAGCACTATTGTGATTGCTTGGTACAAATGAAATTACCTTTTGAGAGATAATCTTGTTGTAATAAGGTTATGGGGATGGAATTTCAAGATGTATGTAGCAAGTATGACACAACTAAATTATAGTTTTGATTTGCTAGTAAAATTTAAATGAATGACTATATATAGTTTATATTGGACGAACAATACATACCTGAAATAGAAAGATTATTTTTGGAATTGCAATGAAATGTTTAATGTAACAGCAAGTTAGTACTGAACTTTAATAGAATAGTGTGTGATGTGTTATGTTGTTAAAAGTGAAATGAGTATTGTTTATGAAATGAATTTGACATGTTACTGTCTATGTTATCAAATGTATTGCATGGAAGACTTATGTAAATGATTGTGAGAAATCTAACGTGTTAAACCAAAAGAATGGTAGTGTTAAATGGCATGGTAGTTAAGATTGCATGCTTTATGATTTTGAGTAGTGAAACTTTTGCAAGTGATGTTAATGTAAGTAAAGTGAATAGTGTTTACTGTTGGCATTTCTTATGGTGTCTTCTATGTTGCCTAATTAGTGCAGTAGAAATACCACTAACTCTTGAGACAAGTATCCTCAGGACTTGCCTTGATAGTGAGGTGAAAATATTACTACCCTTGGTGTCTACACTTCTTGGAAATATGTGTATTATGATGATGCCAATAATGATGGAAACGCGTAATTGATTAAGAGTTAGACTCCTAGTTTGAATGTAGAAATTTTGGTTTAACCTTATGATTGAAAAAGGCTACATGTACATAAGAATTCTGAAGTTTTATATTAATGTGATGATTCGCAAACTAAATTGAATTCTAGTTTGAACATGTCAAATGAGAGCCTCAAGTACTAAAGAATGTGTTAACAGGCTTGGTCTTCAAAATGGGATACATGTGACAATTTTGCAAAGGCAAAATGTAATTCCCTAATGACACCATGTAGATATAAAGTGTCATGTTTCACCACATTGTGTGCTTACCTTGTATGATCAACATATATCCCTTGCTTGCTTTGGGGATTTCTGTTGATGGATCACAAGGATGGTGGCGTTGTCCCACTTGTAGATGCCTAAACGGATGTCATTTGTTGTCACCGGGCAAGCATGGTGGTAAGTAGAGACGGTAGTAGGGGTCTTGCTTGCATCAGTTGTGATGAAATAGCTATGAGATTGGACCAACAAGGAGAGTTGAGTCCAAATAATGGAGTCTTGAGTAAACAAGCCTAGGAATTTTGGATCCAAGAAAACTAACCTCCGTAAAAGTAAACAAGTGTCAACTTTGATCACATGACAAGTACTTACTCTATACAAATTAGGAGGTCAAACATTATGCACAAATAGATCGAGAATGTGTCCACCCATGGAGCAGTGTTCAAGCACGCATTGCTTAAGACATCATGGGAACATGCTTGCCCGATTTAAATACCTTAAGATCAATTAGGGATGTTTTCTATCAAGGGTAATATTGAAAAACTATTTTTTGTGTTGATTTTAAAATGTTCTAGAATAAAATAGTAACGTAGAACATTTAATTTAAATTTGCAAGAAGGATTATTTTCTGTTCCATATTAATGAAATAAAATATTCTTATGCATTCGGTTCAAATTATTTAAATTTTAATTTTGCAGCTATAGCGAAAATAGTAACACGTATCCAACCGGGCTCGAACAGTAGCATGGATTGGGTTTTTCCGTTGCCATCTTCCATTTCGTTTGCGTCACGTTGATTTTCCTCCACCCTGTCCTTTCCCTCAAACCGAAGTCTTGCACTAGTTTTCGACTTCCTTCTTTCTAAATAATTTGCTAATTTTCATTTTAAAGATTTTCCTTGAGAGTTGGGTTCAGTTGAAAGTTGACGCAGACAGAGGACGGGCGAAAGCCTAATCATCAAACCCTAAAAGCCGTGATCGCTTATTCCCTTGGTCTCCGGTCTTCAACTGCAAAATGACAAGAAATTCAAAATCAATTGCGGTGCGGTTGATTTATTAAGCTAGCAATGAACGCTTTTGCGCAGTCGAAGTGAAGAAGAACAGCAGGAGAGAGAGAGAGAGAGCGAGAGCTTGTTCGGAGATATCATCCAGTCATGTGGACAAATGTTTTTAGAATCGTATGTCGCTTCTGTCTTTACCAGACTTTTTTATTTCAATATTTTAGTTCCTTTGCGTAATTTCTAATCTGCTGCTTTTTCCTTTCTTGTTTCTTTAAAGAATTAGGGTTTCCTAAGTGCTATTGAATTTTCTTTTGTTCAAAATGCTATTTAGTTTAGTTGTTAGTGAAATCAGGGAATTTTTATGTCAGAGGATGTATTTTTCTCGCTTCGTCCAACAGGGTTCAACGTTGAACTTTCTTTCAGTCGTCTTATTTAGAATCTATTTGCATTAGATTTTAGGGATTAGACCTTCTATATACTCTGTCTTTGGACCCTTACATAACTGCTTAAGCTTTCCGCTCGAGTGGTTCTTGACAAGGTATCAGAGCCAACATGGCTTATTACCTATTTGCTATGCTGTTTGTTGCCTATGCTCGAAGAGGAGTGTTCATGTCCACATTGGTTAAGTTTAGAGTTTGTTTGTGTCTTTGGACAGTGTCTTGTATTAAAGTTACTCCATCTTCCTATTGCCAATTTGTTTTAGGTTGGATGTTTAACATAGTTTTAGAGTCTCTTTGGCAATATAGTCCAAAGTTTGAATTTTGGCTACCTTTTCCTGTTATTCGACCCCAGCTATTGGTAGACCTATGCTTTGGCCGTGCTTTCTCCATTGGGCTTGTGCCATGCTTGTTAGTGAAAAATATTTTTGTACCCTCACATAACAGCTAAGCTTTTGGGTTGAGTGGTTCTTTATGGAATGCTTTCTGTCTGTGGTGCTTATGAGCTAAACAGTATATTCATTTGATCACACAATTTTTATTTTTATTTTATTTGTTTAATTTTGTGCACTGAAAATGCCATGCAACTTTTCTGATGAGATTGAGGACCTGTCCACTAATTCTATGTTCATGACTGATATATTTCATTTAGCATGGATTGAATTGTTCTGCTCATTTGGCCTGACTTTGTAAGCATACATGCCAAGTGGTTCTAAATTTGGTAGTTACCAACTTTTTGAATTTTAGTGCCTAAAGCTTAAGTTAATTTTATAACATGGACCATTTCTATAGGGAGGTCTCAGTCAAATATCGTGGTTCCAGTTTCTACCAGTTGAATCTGATTTAAACTCTCTGCCAGACAAAAGGTTAGAATCCAAGGCATCTTTTTTTTCTTATCTTTCTACTGTCTGCTTGGAGCATTTAAGAAGTTTAAATGATAATTCCGTATTTAGAGTTACAGAATGTAAATAATCAGAAATTTATAATTTGTTTTTGAGGCTGCACAGCATAAAAGCAGAGCAGAAAGATGCTGCTACGTTGCTTGTTCTCTCATCCCACCTGCAGCTGCAGAAGGAAGGATTCCTCAGTACATGGACCAACTCCTTTGTTGGGCCTTGGGATCCATCTCAAGGTCTGCATAATCCAGGTTAGAGTCCAAACTTTGGTCATTGACGACGAACTTCTCTGTGATTTAACTTTGAAGGAAAAAAAATACACTATACTAATATACTACATTCAATGGTCCTTTATGACCTAATTGCTTTATAGATGAGAAAATTAAGCTGTGGCTTTTCATCCCGGGACGTCATGTGTCTGTCCTGGAATCAGCTCAATCTGCAGTGTCCAGGTTAAGAGGTATCTCATATTCGTTGACCTTTTTTTTGTTTTTTTGTTTTATGTGTTTGCACACTTGAACGCATATATAAGTTGTCTATTAGGGACTTGTAGATTAGGAGCGGCCAGTCTGCTTTCTATACTAACTTCGTTTTGTTTTCTACATGGCATTTATGTTTATGCTGTATGACTCTGTGAATTGCACTATTTTATTTATTTCTTTATTTTGTTGAAGTTGTTGCTTCTGGACTTTGGTTGGCTCCTGGTGACTCAGAAGAGGTTGCTGCTGCCCTTTCTCAGGCTTTAAGGAATCGCATAGAAAGGTTTCTTTTCATCCATTTCCTACACCATAAGCGGTAATGTTATATTGGATATGTCTTGACCTTGGATATATTAAAATTTATAGGGCACTTCATGGATTCTCCTACATGAGATTCGGTGATGTATTTTCAAAGTATCATCCTCCTCAAATTGAAGAATGTTTCAGGTATCTACCTTTCTGTTGGTTGATAGTAGTTTAATTTGTTCAAGTAGATATTGATGGCAGAAGAGACCATGATTATTGCAACTCTGTTAACACATAAAAAAGGAAATTATTTAATGCTTATCTTTGTTTGACACTTGCTATGCTAGTATCATTATTGCTAAGATCAGAATCTGTTGCAATTTCAAATGTTTAATTTCATTTTAAAGCATTCTGCCTCAATGATTTGTCTATGCCAGCATTACTTATGTTTCATCTGTTTTTCTTAAAGCGAACATGCAAAAAGTCAAAGGGATTTTTGTGATGTTGTTTACTTCGTTATCCTGTGTGGCTTTGTTGTGTTGCTTGTGAAGACCAGGGTTTTATGCATACTTATTTATATTTCAGTTTCTACTAATTCCTCAATACATGGTTTTTTCCACATATGGTGAGTGCATTCTTGTGTTCATTCTACATGATTTTACAATTTTGGTCCCCTTCTTAAGTCCTGAGCCAGACTTTATAATTTTGAAAAGATTTATGTTCTGTATTATGAGAGCCCTTATTTTTTGATTGGCATTATTTTTTTTCTCCTTTTGAAAGAAATACAGATGGTGAATTTATGTAACAGTAAACACACTCTGCTATACTTATACCTTATTGGAGGAAGTTTCTTTTCATAAGTTGACGGTCTATAGATTGGAGAATGTGGTGCTAAAATTGGAATACAAATTGTTGGGAAGATGATCCCTTTACATAGATAGGACCTTGAATAGAACTCCTTATGCTGATAGAGATTTGTGACGTTATGGATTAACACGAAATTCTAAGGAGTTTGGTTTTGTGATCCTATTTGATAAAAGAAAGTCCATTGTTATCTTTATTTTTGGTTTGAAATTATCAATTTATTCAATCTTTCCTTTTGTTGGATCCTTTAAATGTTGTTATCCTTTAATCTGTGCACTAGTCCTCTACATACCCACTACACAGATGAAAATAAACAAATTTTACAAGAGGTAAAAAGTTAAGAGTTTCAAGTGTTGTTATGTGAAGATATAGGAGGGAGAAGAAGTTGGAGCACTATGTGTATAGTATTTTAGAAGAGAATAAAAATTGGTCAAGAAGAAGTTTACATGAAGTTTAAAAATATGTAGGACCCATATCCTAATTTATAAGAAAGAAGACATTTTTTCTTTTTTATGTATATTTTTATTATTTAATTGGTTTTTTTTGAATGGGAAGGCACTCATTAAGGTGATATTTATAGAAAGAATTTCATAACTTATGTGTTGTCTTTTCTTGAAGTTGGTGAGAATAGTGCATTAAATGAAAAACCATTTCTTGAAATAGTATTTTAATTAATTTTAATAATTGCCTATAAAAGCACCTGTGAACGAGACCCTTTTTGAATTTGTCCACCTGAGTTGGTACCTCGTACCTTGTGTTATTATTAACTCAGCTTTTGGTATTCTATATTAATATTATTTTTAGTTGATTTTTTTTCAAGTAATTATTAACCTTTACTTCTATAATAAGTTTTACAAAATTACACAAACTATCCCTAAATTGTAAGCCTTTGACTAAAAATCTCCTTGAACGTTTAATTTAAACAACCACATACCCCAAAATTTGATTGCAAACAGTCAAGCTCTTGGCAAGTGTGCTGTTAAGCTAATGTTTAAGTAACTGCATAAGTTGCCACATCAGATACCTCATCTGCCGTGCATCAATATTTGAATGGTTATTTTTGGCCAATTTTTATTGAAAAAAATATCTTTTTATATTAAGGCTAATGTTAAAATGACCACATAAGTTGCCACATCAAATAACTTATCTACCATGCATCAAGATTTGAACAGTTATTTTTGGCCATATGTTTTTGGTAAAAAATAATAATTTCTAGGGCCATCTTTTATTAGGATGGATTTCTTGGTGTTTGTGGCATCACCATGAGCCTTTGGACTAATGCTGCTGAGCAATTTCTAGTGCCACCACCCCAATTTGGGTACAGGCTGACAGTTCCACCTCTAACCCCACTGTCCTTGAGGCCTAGGATGTTTGCTTGGCCACTACCATGACCTAGATGCCTCCTTTGCCTGGGGCTGTTCTTATTAATGCACCACCATGCTTAGGAATATTGGCCCCACCAAAGAGAGGAAAAAGGGGCTGTGACTAATAAAAACCAAGAGAGGGAAATGGTCTTTAGAAAGATGAATTGATGCAGGTGCATTTAGAATTCTATTTCATTTAGTATTATAGTCGGTTTAGGATTTTATTATCTTTATTCTATTAAGTTTGGAATTCTTTTTCTATCTTTATTAGGATTTTAATACTTTAAGTCTTTATTTAGGATTAGTATTACTATTTGATTAAGATTTATTTTAACTAGTATAAATAGGCAATCCTTTGGGGACTTATTATTATTATCTTTGTTTATTTTGAATTTTTATTCATGAGGTTTCTTTAAAATCCGATTATCTTTCTATTGTTCCAAGCACAGTCAACCTTATTCAAGCTTTAATTGTTGAGTTCTAATTGCCCTAAACCTTCTGGCTACATCAAGTGGTATTAGAGCAAACGATCCTACTATCCTACAAGGATTTTTAGTTAGGAAACTATGGTTGGTTGAGGCAGAGCTCGATATGCGGAGAATGATTGATGACTTGACTCGGGCTATGCAAGCCTTGCAGCGTCAGGGATCAGTGAGAGCTCGAATGGAGAATCCAAAAGGTGATTATAATCCCCTTGAGATTCAAGATCTTGAAGATGATGATAAATTTGAGAACGAGAACCCCTTTCATGAAGATGGACTTGCAAATCAAGTGGCAAAAGTTGGATTGGAGGATCAGTTACTACATGCCCTTGATTTAAATGGTGGAGTTAAGATTGAAGTAGCTGACTTTCGTGGGAGGTTACATGTGGAGGATTATTTGGAATGGGAGGAGTTAGAATCAATTTATGATGAGTATGAGGAGGAGATAGAGAAAATTGATGTTCATTTTGCACAAGGGGAGTCATTGGTGGTACAAAGAGTGATGACAACAATAATTAATCAGGATTTGCCGAAAAGTACAACCTCTTTGGAGCATCCAACATGCAAATGCCGACTATGCAGCAAGCCGAGGTACAAAGACAAGTCGAGGAGTTGTTGGAAAAGGTTTAGTGCATGAAAGTAAAAGTCTTTGTGCTTGCCCAGCTTTGTTAGCTCCTAAGAAAGGTGGTTCATAGAGGATGTGTGTGGACAGCTGTGCCAGAAACAAGATTACAGTCAAGTATCGTTTTCTGTTCCTCGATTGGATGAGATGCTTGATCAACTAGTTGGTTCCAAGGTATTTTCAAAGATCGATTTGAAGTGTGGATATCATCAAATTAGAATGAGGAGTGGATATTATCTTTGTTTTTTCGAATTTTTATTCAAGAGATTTCTTTAAAACTAAACTATCTTTCTATTGTTCCAAACGCAATCAACCTTGAATAGTCTTAATTGTTGAGTTCTAATTGCCTTAAACCTTCTGGCAACATCACGAATGCAGAAAAGTTGACGGGAAAGATAACAAAAACAAAAGAAGATAAGAAAAGAAATAAAAAAATAAAATCATAAAGAAGTTGGGTCATTTGATTTCTATGCATATTTTTGCGGTCTATTTCAAATTAAAGTGTAGTGGATGATAACTGTGACAAATAATTGCGATGTTAATTGATGAAGGCAAATTTGGTTTGAAAGAGGCCAACAAAGATGTGGCATTACGAAGCCACTAAGATTTTGACTAATGGCTTTATGTGGTGATGATGTGGAAAAATTTCATATAACGTGGCATTTTTCTTGGTAGCTTAGGTGGATGTTTTAACACCTCCCTTAACAGCCTCCTGATGGAAGGATTTAATTGTTAGCAACTGAAAGTCTAAGCAATAAATTGTTCAGATTCAAAGTTTAGGAAGATTTTAGTTAAAGGGCTTAAATTTTAAGCATTATACAAATAATTTTCACATATTCTAGTTTATACGTTCTTTGTGTTTTTTTGAGTCCTTGATCTGTTGCCATAATCATTTAGGCCCTATTAGGCAGTGCAATTGGAGTTTTGTTCGATTACATTTGCTGGATTTTGTCAAAAAGCAATGGTAAAGGAGGTTAATTTTATGGTAACAAATTCTGATTGCGTTTGAGTTTACTCCTGGTAGCAGAAGCTAGTTATTGCTTTTAACATTTCAGTGAGGCTTTAATTTCTGTTTTTGTATTGCAGTTTTCAATTGGAATCACGATGCTTAAATAAGTCTTAATCTATGTATATATATTGACCTTCCTGTTTTTGTAATTATTTAACCTTTTACTGCTTTGCTTGCAATATTCTTTATGTGCCTTATTTAGGTTGTCATAGGTGAGGTCTGCTCATTTTTATTCTTGAATTGATTTGTTTGTTTGAGATATTGATATGTGAGTATCCATCTTAAATGCTTGCTGGGAGGATTTTCAGGAGCACCATTAGGGAAACTACTTAATGATTGCCATTATGCAATTGGTTGTTTCTTTTCCTTGTCCGATCACTTGCCAATAAATGTTATTGACTTTCAACTCCTTTTCTCTTTTCTCTCCTTTCTCTTGTCTCTTCAACCTTCTCCTCTGGCTTCACCCCCAGCATTTGGAAAGTAAAGAAGAAAAAGAGAGAGATATAAAGAAGGGAAAAAGTGCGAAAATTTCTTTTGTATAATCACTTATGCAGCTACTTGTATTTTGCTGAAACATGCTGGCTATGCTTTCCCCTTTTGGAATAATATTTATTATTGTTTTGCAGGAGAGCACAGCCTACAGTTGAGTTCATCTTTGCCGCTACACAAGAATCAATTTTTGTACATACCATAATATCCTCAAAGTTCGTGAAGCCTAGCATCTTATTTTTTTAAGCAGTTTGCATTGGGTTGCTTTATGATTTCTCCTGTAATACAATACTTTTGATACCTATTTAATTCCCTTTTTAGGCATATCCGAGCGCTTTCAACTAGTGACATAGAAAAAGTTCTAGAGCATTCTTCCAAAAATTCCAGTTACCTGCTTCCTGGTTTGTGTACAAAGACAGAATCTTAACCACCATATTATACAAGATAGCGAGGTTGGCTCACAAGTTCTAGAACCTTCTAATTGTGTTTTTGTTTGATGTTATTTTACAGTGATAATTTCCCCGCATGGAATGCGTGGTAGGCTGACAGGATGTAGTCCAAATGATCTTGTCAAGCAAGTCTATTTCAGGTGGACTTTGTTTTTGATTTATTAATTTTATATTATTTTCACTATTTGTTTCCT
>NW_018397271.1:3561252-3574000 GCF_002168275.2 Theobroma umbraticum | reverse complement strand
GTTGTGCAATCTAATCAGTGATAGGTGTAGGACATTGCAGTCCCTGGTAGAAATGATGTTCAATTTTGTCTCCTTGGTCTATAATTTTGCCAAATGAAATTCAATTTTCTTTGTTGCCCTCTTCATGAAGGGAAATTTTCATTTAAATTTCTAGTGCCAGGGGTATTATTCAGTTGAATCAGGACTTGAACTTGGCTCGATTAAGAAACTCGAGATTCAAACCCCACCTGAGCGAACGTATTTTGATTATATTGGACTTGATTGTTATCTCAACTGAGATTCAAGGTCGATTTGAGTTGATTAAACTCAATTATCATCATTTAATCAATTCTGGATTGAAAATGTGACTCAATTTTAAAGTAATGAATGCTTTAAAACCCAAAAAGCTATTGGAACTTTGAGCTTTATTTTTCATATTGTCAAGCTAAACTTAAATATCCAAAAATATCAATTTTAAAGAGTTTGAAGAAAAAATTCTAAAATGTTATGAAATAAATCTTCAAATATGAAAGAAATATAATAGAAAGTGTTTAGAGGGAAACAAAGTACTTAAAGGGAGTAAGGTCTTATTCAAGTGTGTATTTATAAATGAAGTGAAAGATTTATTTATAGGTCAACAACTTCTTGAATCATAGTCCTAATCTAATTCTATCTAAGAGTTCAAATTATATTACATTTATTGTATCTTGACTATTGGGTTGTTTGACTTGGTTTACACTTTTTGGGTCATAAGATAATGGACATTCACATATTTGTTCATAACACTCTCCCTTGAATGTCTATTGTATTAAGAATATGCCTCGTTAAAATCTTACAAGGAAAAAACCTTATGGAAAAAAATCTGAATGAAGGAGAAAGAGTACATAATTCAAAAATACGTTTTTCAAATGTTATCTCATTAAAAACCTTATCAGGAAAAACCCAGTGGGAAAAAACTTAATGAAGAAAAAGAGTACAGTGCATATTTTACTCTTCCTGATAACTGCATTATAGAGATTTTTAAAATGATGTATTCCAATCTTTTGTACAAACTTTTTAAACGTTGCAACCAGAATAACTTCAGTAAACAAATCTGTTAGATTATCACTTGACTGAATTTGTTGAACACTAATATGTTTTGTTTTACCGCTTTTAATGTCTCCTTTTAACTGTGCTGTGCTAATGTCTCATTCTTTTAACTGTGCTGTGCAAGTAGTATTATCTCCATACAATGTTGTTGAAATTTCCTTTTTTGTTGACAAGTCACACATTTCTCAAATATGTTGAGTTATAGATCTTAACCATACACATTTACTACTTGCATCATGAATTTCTAAAATTTTTACATAGTTAGAAGAAGTAGCTTGTTTTATAAAACGTCTAATTGTACCTCTATATGTGAGCAAGTAACTTGTCTGATATAGAGATTTGTGTGAATCAGATAAATATCCTACATCTACATAACCAATTAAATTTTATTTTGATGCATTTGAATAATATAAGCCTAAATCTACTATTCTTCGGAGATATCGAAATATATGTTTAATTCTATTCTAATATCTTATAGCTGGAGAAGACTTATATCTTACTAATAAATTCACAACAATTGCTATATCAAGTTATTTATTGCTAACAAGATACATTAATACTCCAATTGCGATAAGATATAGTACGTAAGGATTAAGAAGTTTTTCATTATCCTCACGAGGTTGAAAAAGGTATTTTTTTCACATCAATGACCTTATAACCATTGGTGAACTCAATGGATATACTTTCTCCATATAAAATCATTTTAGCACTATTACTATATAATTAGATTGGTGGACAAATTTTATTTGTCAAATGTTTAATCTAAAGGCCCAAACAAAACTCTGTTTTCTAAAGTCTTTCATCTCAAATTCTTTCTTTAAGTAATATACGGCTTTTAATAACTTTTTAAGAGTTTCAATAATGCTCAAGTCATCAACATAAACAGCTATTATAATAAATTTATATCTAAATCTTTATAAAAAATACATGGGCATATAGGATTATTTCTATAGCTTTCTTTTAACAAATATGCACCAAGGAGATTATACTACATGTATCTAGATTGCTTTAATTTATTTACTTTGATCGAATAAATTTATCGAGAATTCAAATTTTGTGTTTCAGGCAACTTAAATCCCTCTGAGATTTTCATTTAGATATCATTATCAAGTAAGTTATATAAATAGGCTATAGCTACATTCATTAGACGTATTTCAATCTTCTCATATATTGCTAGTCTAGTTAATATAGAATTGTAATTGCATTTACCATAGAAAATATATCACTCTATATTTAATACTAGATCTTTGGGTAAAACTTTTACGACAAACCGTACTTTATATATCTCATAATCTCAATTTTCTCATTTCATATTCGCGCAAATATCCATTTATATTCCATTGGTTGAACACTATTTAGTGTACGGACTTCAGGTCCAAAAACTTCATGTTTCGCAAATGAATTCAATTTCGCTTTGATTGCGTCTTTCCACATTGGCCAATCATTTCTTTGTTTACATTCTTCAATAAATATAAGTTCAAGATCTTCGTTTTACTTTTATAATATTGAGCTCTATAGTATACAAAAAATATCATTGATGTTTATTTATTGGTTCCATCTTTTCACGTTATGACATAATTAATTGAGATATCTTCATTTTCGATAATTTCAAATACTTGATTTTTTTTTTTGAAATTTTATCAGTTATGTTAGGGGTCTCTTTTAGAGTTTGTATTTCCCTTTTTTGACCACTTTGAATATTTGCTCCTTTTCTTTTTCTTGGATTTTATATTTGGAACCGTTTGGTCCACACGCTTCTAGTATGCCTTGTTCTACAAGGACATCAATGCTAATAGGAGCATTTTTCAGTTGGTATATAAGATTTAATTATTCTCTTTAGATCAGTAAATACATCTGGTAACTTGATTTACTATATTTTACAAAAAAATTATCTTTTGAACTTCAAGTTCATATTGATTTCTGTGATGATCAAAACTAGATAATGATAATTCATTCTAAAAAATTGTCATTTTCAACTGCTTATTTTTCTGCCCCTAATGTTGGAAAAATTATTTCATCATTATAACAATCGACAAACTTTGCCATGAATAAATCTCCTATTGATAATTTTAAATATTTAATTATAAATGGAGATTAATATCCAACATATATTCCTAACCTCTTTTGAGAACTCGTCTTTATGTGTTGTGGTGGAACAATTGAAACATATACCACAAATCCAAAAATTCTTAGATAGAAAATATTTGGTTCCTGACCATAAACCAATCATGTAAGGGAGCATTTGTAATAACTCGTTTGGCCTGATGCATATACATGCTGTTACTTCCAAAATAGTATGACCCTAAGTAGACATTGGGAGTTTGAATTTCATAAGTAATGGCCTTACAATTAGTTAGAAGTGTTTAATAAATGATTTTGTTAGACCGTTTTCTGTATGAATATAAGCAACAGGCTGTTCAATAGTTATCCCAACTAATATACAATATTTATTAAAAGCTTAAGATGTAAATTCACCAAAATTGTAAAGACGAATAGTCTTAATTACATAACCAAGAAACGTGCTTGCAAATGAATGATTGCAAATGCCAAATTGCAAGCTGATAATACCATTTAGTTGATGCATCTATTAAACTATAAAATATCTAAATGATCCATATGGTGAATGTATGAATCCACATGTATAACCCTGAATATGTTTCAAAAACATGGGGAATTCAGTCTCAACTTTAATTAGTGATAGCCACATAATTTATTTGCCTTGATAGTAAATAGCACATGAATATTTCATCATATTGAAAAATCTTTTAGTTTTTGAATAAATGATCATATTAATTTTTAATTTTTTTAGCATCATTATTGATCCAAGATAGTCCAACTGGTCATGCTAAATATTAAAATCATTAGTAAACTTCTAGTTTACTATAGGTTTTAATTATTCTAATATTTGTGTAGTTTAATCCAGAGAGTAAAATGAGTAATAAGTTTTTTTTCAACACACACTTCCTACTTAAGATAGATGTAATGTGGAGGTATTAAGTATTTCTTTCATTCATTGTTTCAATATGATATTTATCAGATGAATATCTTTAAAACTTAATAAACTTCTTTGAGACTTAATAAAAAATAATACATCCTCTATCACTTTATTCCTTAAGATAGTAAAATACTAGTTTTTTTAGAGCTTTCAATTAATCTTGTACTACCAGATATTGAATTGACATTGTTGTTTTTTGTCAAGTAGGAAAAATATTTCTTTTCTTTAAATATAGTGTGTGTTATAGCAATGTTTGCTAGACATATATTTACACCATAGATCTTGAATCCAACAATATGAATGTCCATATTTTTTTTCAATAAAATAAGATATATACAATAAGAAACTTGCAAGTTAACATAAAAGAATATTAAATATATAATTCAAATACATAATAAGAACTTATCATTTAAATATAATAAAAACATATTAAAGCATCTTCACAATATAGTTATACTAAAATATACCAATTGTCATTAAGTTCATTCTCAGATATTTGTATTACTAATCGAATGATCAATTCCTTTTTTAAGACTAGAAAATCAATAATGGATATTTCCATTACTAATCATATAATCAATTCCTCTTTCAGGGTGGATAAACATCTTGAAGTCTTATATGAACTTGGCTATGGTTAAAATTATCACAATATGTTTTAATTTTAAATGATGCTTGATAAAATTTAAGATGTATAACAGGTACACGACCAATGATCTTTCATGCCACATCAATAACAATACGTTTTCTATATTCCTTTTATTCTTTTCATTTTTGTCTTTTCATTATTTATCCACTTTTGGTAGGTTATAAGTATTCATCCATTTCTTGATGAATTTTCCACTTTTAGTGGGTTAAGGTATCCATTCACTTTTGGTGCATTGAAAGTAGTCATCTACTTATTGTAGGTTACAAGTATATATCCACTTTTGGTGGGTGATCCACATATCATGGGTTATCCACTTCTAGTGAATTATCTATTTTTTAGTAGGTTAAGACATCCATCTACTTTTGATGGTAAAATTATCTATCCACTTCTAGTGGTAAAATAATTTTTAAATTCTGATGATAAAATTATCCATCCACTTCTGGTGGTAAAATTATTTTTAATTAAAATAAAGATAGTGTAAATTATTATGACCATCATGATTGTTAAATGATGTTGCATTCACTTAAAGGAATGGATGGATTCATCATTATAACCATAATTATTAAATGATATTGTATTCATTTCAAAAAATGGATAAATTTATAATTTTTATTAATAGCTCGTTTGTCGCATTCACTTTAAGGAATAAACATTCATAATTTTCCATTAATAGCTATATAATAACAAATTTACTTTCTAATCAAAAGATACTGTAAAATATATACGACATGATAGTAAAATTCATATTAAGGTTGATTTTTATAGAATAAAAATACTAAAGAGATATCAAGTTACTTACCTGATTTTTTAAAATTAAAAATCAAAGTCCAATCATTGAAATCCTTTTGAAGCTTGAAGATAATGAAAACCTAATAATTTTAAAACTAGAGAGATCTGAAAATCGTGCTATGAAATAAATCTTAAGAGAACAAATATAAAAGAAATATAAGAGAAAGTATTTAGAAAAAGTAAGATCTTATTCAAGTGTATATTTACAAATAAAATGAAAGACTTATTTATAGGCCAACAACCCCCTTGAATCATAGTCTTAATCTAATTTTATCTAAGAGTTCAAATTATATTACATTTCTTATATCTTGCCTATTGGGTTACTTGACTTGATCTGCGCTTCTTGGGTCATAATATAACAGACATTCATGTATTTGTTCATAACATAAAATTATTTTATTTTTGTTGTTAAATATAACTTGAAAGAAATATTCAATTGTGTATTTACAAATGAGGTGAGGGAATGTTGTTTAATTTTTTACCCACGCAAGTACAAGTATTGCAAAGATATTATAATAATGAGTAGAGTGTCGATCTCACAGGAAATTAAATTAATTCTTACTATTAATTACTAAAATTACACATCCTAATTTTATCCAAACACTAAAATTTGAATTAAAAAAAATAAAATTTAAAAACTAAAAGTACTCTAAATTTACTTAGCAAAATTATTTTATTAACTTCTAGTGATTACCGAACCTAAGATTATGGTGTCCCTTAATATTTCATCTAATTATTGCCTTTCTCTTTTAACTTAGTTTAATGGATTAAGTTGTTAACCTAGAGTCCTAAATTATTTACAAGTTTTTGTCAAGTTTCTCATAAAAATATATCTCATAATTAATTTACTATATGTCTATACAAATTAAATTAAAGGTAAATTCATTAAGTTCATACTCTAATTTTGACTACGTATGGCTTGTAGGTGTATGTCTACCCTATCTGTAAATCAAATCACCTAATCAACTAACTGCATTCGATCATATGCTATTCTATTCAAGGTTTATCTAAATCTCTTCCGTCAAGGTTTAACCTAGATTACTAATTCAATCTAATTGGTGATCAGGTAATTAGAAGTATTTAGAATAGAATAAAAACAATTTAAATCCATTAAATAGAAGTAAAAGAGAGATAAATAAATCAAATTATATATTGAGTTCAATTATAATCTTAGATAATTGAATTAATTCCTCATCAAGTCACACATCATCATCAAATAAAATTTAAACATTAAAAAAATCAAGAAAATAAGTGAATAAAAAAGATAGAAAAACTCAAGAATTGTAATATTGATCTCCAAATCTCCTTGAATCCTTCAAATTCTTCTCAGGTCCAATAAGGACTCTGCGACTTGATTCTTAGCTTTCAATATGATGTTTCGTTCTCTCATAAACGTCTTTCGAAAGTTTATTTTTATAGGGTTTTGAAGTTAGGCCAATTTGGGTGAAGAAAGCAGTCAATTTCAATAAGGATTTCCTCATCAAACTACGTGAGCCGCGGTCTCAACCAATTAATTAGTAAAAATCATAATTGCTCTAGGATTGCTGTAGTACTTCAAATTTGAAAAGATTTTTGACCACTTTCCAAGCCGAACTGGGAAAAGTAGTAAACATGAAAGTTGTAGATTTTTCTCTTAGCTTTCCAATGGTCTAAGATCATCTCATTTGAAGTTTTATAAAGAGAGTTGTAGTCAAAATACCTAAACATATGCAGTGAAAGTCTGCACCTCAAAATTGCTCTCCTTCTTTCATTAAAATTCTTCCTTCATTAAACCTACAAAAGCACAACTAGATCAATAACAACCTATGTTAATCAGATTAACATCACATTAATCATAAAATTACTTAAGATTAGATTGACTCACCTAAATTAACTAACCTAAAATAATTAAATAAAACCTACTCATTTCTATGTATTACTACAAGAACTACAATAAATTACTATGAAAATTAAGTCCAAATAAAGCTATATTAGAGAGTTATTAGGGACCTATTTATAGATTAATAATTCTTTAAATCCTTATCTTAATCTAGGTCAATCTATATCCAAATTTAAATATACATAAACAAATCTAAGAATTCAAATCATATTGCACTTCTAGTGTTTTGCTTGTTGTGTTGTTTGACTTGGTTTAAACTTCTTGGGTCATAATATAATTGATATTCAAACTTATATATTAACTCCATGTGTTTTTTATGATAACAAAATATTCCCATTCATTGATGTCTAAATACTTTATTTAAGTGTGTAGGACAAAGTTTAAAACCATTAATATATTTGTTGTTTGAAAGCAAGTTAAAAAGCTTGCTTAATTACAAGACAAGTTAATCAGTTAAAGAAGCAAGGAAAAAAAGAACCAAATGAAGACAAAACAATGTTAATTGTTTAACATGACGCTAGGTGCTATACAAAAGCAAGATAGAAAAGCCTTAATTAGTTAGCATAAGACTTAACTGATTAAGAGCGTACTGCAAGCGAAACATAAAAGCTCACTAATTATTTAAGCACAGGGGCTAATTGGTTAAAGCTTAAACTTGAAGCACCTAGAAGCGTTGAAACTCATTCAAAGTGATGCTGACCGTCCAAAGGTGCCAAACGAAGAGATTCAAAGTTGAAGAATTCTTGATTGGAGCCTATTTTAATCAATTAAGGATGAAATGAGAGAGGTGCCAATTAGCTAGTAAGAGCTCTAATCAGTTCAAGAATGATTAAAAACAATGTTTAAAGGTGCTTAAAAATAGAAAGTTATTAATCAGTTAATTGGTTGCAAGTCAAAGGTTGTCTTTAACCAGTTAATGAAGCATTGTCAATAGATTTGAATTTAAGCACCAAAAGACAAAATTATAGTTAAAAACTATTTGTAACGACTAGTTTATGTCTTCAACGATTAGAACTGATTTTCTAAGTATTTAAACCCTTTCTAATGGTCGAAAAGGGTTAAGAGAAGCTACCAAGAGTTTAGAAGAGCTAGAAGAGCAAAAACCTTTTCTTTTACACTTGCATTCCACTTCTATCTTTGTGAAAGAATTTGTGCTGAAGTTTGTACAACTTAGATTAGTTAGGTGATCATTTGTACCTTCTTTTATCTTCTATTTCTTGTTTACTTAGAGTATGTAAGATACTCTAAGGGGTAGTCTAAGCAAAAGTAAGCGTAGGACTTATTGTAACTGGGTTGGAATTTGGGTTAAAAGCTCATCCTATAAAAGTCTAGTGAAAGCTTCTAATTCCATTGGATCTATTGAAGTTAGAAAAATCTTGAGAAATCAAGGTAGTGGATGTAGGTTAACTAGATCAAAAGACTATAACTATTGTGTTTTGTTTACTTCTCTTAACCTCTTTTTACTTGGTGTTTTGCTAACCTTAACAAATTTTCAAACCATTCATTTTAAATCCTCCAAACAAATTTTAAATTTCAAAACCTACCCTCAAAATATTTCTAAGTGCTATTCACCCCCCTTCTAACACTCTTTTTAAGACTAACAAGTGGCATCAGAGCCTAACCCTTTGATTTAAGACTTAACATTTGTAAGGGAGATCCAATGGCTACACAAAACACAAATGTGGCTAAGGGACAATCAACAAATAGGCTTCTTCTGTTTAATGGATCACTAGAATATCAATTTACATTAGAGCTATAAACTATGAGATATGAGATGATATTACAAATGATCCTTACACTTCCACTAGCACAAATCTGATCATGGGCTAAAAAAATCTCAAATCTAAGGAAGAATGGATTAAGGCTAAAATAAGAAAAGTCTAAATAAATTTCACATCCATCAACATTCTTCATTGTGCTTTCACCCTTGTTGAATTCAACAAAATTTCTAGTTTGGGAAAAGTTTGGAATTATTCATGAAGGGACTTTTCAAGTTAAGGAGTCCAAAATCACTCTTCTCACTCATAATTATGAAATGTTTAAAATGGAACATAGTAAGGACATAACTTCAATGTATGGTCGATTCACTAACCGAGACAATAAGCTTCATCACCTCAAATTCAAAGTGATGTTAACCATCCAAAGGTGCCAAACCAAGAGATTCAAAGTTGAAGAATTCTTAATTAATTGGAGCCCATTTAATCAATAAGGATGAAAAGAGAAATGCCTTAATTAGTTAGTAGGAGCTTTAATCAGTTAAAAATGATTGATGAAAACCCGTGTTTAAAAGTACTTGAAAATAGAAAGTTATTAATCAGTTAAAACTTCCATTAGCTATTTAACAAAAAGAACTAGTGTGCAAGTAAGAGAAGGCTTAATCAGTTAAAGCTTGTCTTTAGCCAGTTAATGAACCATGCTAACAAATTTGAATTTAAACACTAAAAGTAAATATAATAGTCAGAAACTGTTTGTAATAGCTAGTTTCTATCTCCAACAGTCAAAACTAATTTTCCAAGAATTTAAAGCCTATTTAATGGTCAAAAAGGGTTAACAGAAGCTACCAAGAGTTTAGAAGAGCTTATAAGACCAAAAGCCTTCTCTTTTACACTTGTATTCCACTCCTATATTTGTGAAAGTGTTTATGCTGAAGTTTGCACAATTAGATCTATTAGGTGATCATTTGTACCTTCTTTTATTTTCTATTTCTTGTTTACTTAGAGTGTGCTAAACACTCTAAGGGGTAGTCTAAGCAAAGGTAAACTTAGGAATTGTTGTAAAAGGGTTGGAGTTTAATTAAAAGCTCACCTTGTAAAAGCTTGGTGGAAGCAGTTAATTCCATTAGTTCTAGTGAACTTGGGTTGAAAATCCTTAATTGAGAAGTGTTGTAGGCTTAAATCTTATATGAATTTAAACTAACACACAAGTGCACGTGATGTGAACAAGTAATAAAGCAATAAGTGCAAGTATTAATCCCATGAGGTGTTGGCTATATTTCTTCAGTAAGTACTAAAATTGGGTCAAGCTAACCTTATCCAAGCTAACCAAAGTGTGAAAAATGATTAAAATAAACTAATTAATTAAGCCAATTATAGAAATGTAAAGCAAAATAATCTAGAAGCAATATTTTAAAAGTTTAGGATTATGGTTTCAATCAACATTTCAGTTGGACTGCTATTTCTCTACTTGTTTAATTTAATTGGGATTGATGCTAGTCTAGAATCCTAATGCATATACAATCCTATGTACAGGTATTTATATAATTGCCTAAATTAATTGGGTTTCTACATGTCTGTAGGATTCAATTAAACTAGGTTCTTACCCAAACCTAGGTCTAATCTAAACTAACTTTGTCAAGTCTCGTTTAGATACCACAACCATTCAATTAGTGATCAAGTAATCAATGGTCAATAAATTCATATTTGAATAAACATCAACACACCCATTCAAAATAAGTAACAAAGCGATAAATAATCCACGTTACATGTAGAAATCTACCAAAATCCTAGATAAAATCTATTTAGTTCATCATAGTTACAACAAAGTTCAATATTGCTAGAAAATAAATCATTTCTACAACGAACGATAGAGAAATAAAGGAAAAACTAGTGAGAGAAATGAGTTGTTGCAACTTTTGGAACCAAATATCCTTGGTTTCCTCTCTTTCTTTTGTAGAAACCCTCTTTTTTCAATAAATATTCTTTACCTCCAACCCTCAAAAACCCACTTAAAATGGTATATTTATATCACCCATTAAAAAGCCCTAAATGATAAAAATGGACATGTGCAGAATTAATTCCCCGTGCTATTGCCTAGGCACCGAGGGTTTGGTGGTTGGGAACTAGGCTCTTTGTCCCTAGTTGTTGCATGTTGAAGGGTGGCCTACGCCTAAGTGCTAGACCCTTTGTTTGCTGCTGTGCTGTTTGCAACACTCCTTCAGCTTCTAATGCAATTTTGACCATGATCCGATCAGAACTGACTGAAGTGATAAACACGAAAGTTGTTACCTTTCCTTTTAGCTTTCTAGTGGTCTAAGAATCACAGTGATCAAACCACTGGAAACACATCAAGCCATTTTTCACGGTTCATCCTTAAATGAGCTTTCTTGCACATAAAAACCTTCAATAATAATGCGAACAAGTCAATGATGGTTCAAAATGGGATTTTTAATATGAAATTAAATTCAAATCACTTGAACTAAAATAATTAAACATGCATGAGACATATTAATGAAAAACATGAAAATCACCTAAATACAACGTAAAAACACAAGGACTTAGCTCTTTTTAAGCCCAAATATAGCGCAAGATAACTCTATATAATAGAGTTATCATACCATCAAACTTAATATTTTACTAGTGTTCAAGCAAAACTTTGAAACAAAAGAAAGAAGTATGAAAGGTTAAACCAATTAACCATAAGTCTATTGCACCAAATCAAGGTTCAACTTTTTAATTTCCTCATCAATTATCTTATTTCCTTATTCAAAGAAAAGAATAAATTTTGCTCAAGTTTACATTTTAACTCAATGGAAAACATGTATTCAAATGGATTCTCGTGTGTGTGTAGTTTCTTACAATGAATATCATGCCATTCGGATAGGTTTATAGTTTTTCAAATTCAAATTAGTCACGAGTTTCATATGTTTGCTTTTCATCCCTCTTTCCATTAATATGGGCTAACACTTACTCAGGGATCCTTTGGACTTTATCAAGCTTCTAACATATGGCTAGGGTTAAGGTAGGATTTAGGAAAATACATAGCTTAAATCACCTTAACCATATAATCATTTTATATTATGACCCAAGCCTAGTGGTCTATGATCCGAGCATAAGCTTAGCAGGCAAAGCCCACGAGACTTGAGCAAGCCTTAGGGTACAAAATCAAATAACGTATAGCCAAGGTTCAACTTCAACATAATACACAATATCCTTGGCACACAATTCATACAATCATCATAAGGTAACACATTGACCATTCAAGGTGGGTCGTACATAACAACCGTTAGTACACAATATTACATGGCACTCATGTTAGTTAAATTTTACTATGCAAGTATACATATTGAATGGACAGTATATTAGCAAGTAGAGTATCGATCCCACAGGGAATTGATCTAGAAGTTTACTAAGTACTAAAATTATAGAAAATTAATCTTATCCAAACAATCAATATCAATAACCAAATTAATTAACTAAAAACACTTAACCAAAATTTAAACTAAAAAAAATCAAAATAATAAATACTCAAGTAAATATTAAATCAAACAAACCTAAGATTACAATATCCCTTACACTTCATTTAAATCTTACCTCTCTTTCTTAACTTATTTCAATAGTTTGAATTACTAACCTAGAGTCCTAAATTATTTATA
>NW_018397271.1:3560562-3560710 GCF_002168275.2 Theobroma umbraticum | reverse complement strand
AGCTTTGTGATCTTGATTTTCCCTCCAATTCTCTTGTTTTCTTGCTTTGTTCTTGGCTTCAAATCTCCCGAATAGTTGCTTGCTGCCTCTTCCTTGAAATCTTTGAAAATAGTCCCTTAAATAGGCTCCAAATTACCTAATTTCTAAA
>NW_018397271.1:3560129-3560251 GCF_002168275.2 Theobroma umbraticum | reverse complement strand
AGATATGGTCAAAATACCGAAACATATACGAATAAAGTCATCACCATACTTGCACTGATTTTCATTAAATAAGCCTTTTTCATCAATTTCCTACAAAAGTCATAAGAGAAATTAGCAATAAC
>NW_018397271.1:3542354-3559748 GCF_002168275.2 Theobroma umbraticum | reverse complement strand
CTTGTAGAAAATGGGTAAGTACTATAATACACAGTGAGTGGTGCACATAATCAAAGTTATATACATATATTATACACATAATTAATATTGCGCTCTTAGTGCATTTACATGATCTAGTAAACATCTCTAAATATTGGGCATATCATTATATCTAAGATCTTGATATGGGGGCATATCATTATTCCCAAGATCTCCAAAATCATCTCACATATCATTAGGCTTGCCTTCAAAGTTAAACAAAGTCAATCACATCATTCTCCACGATACACTCTAGTTGCTGTAGTATCATGTCGATTCATGTCATGTTTATCTAGGCCTCTCCAAGGCTATCGCATGTTGTATACAAATCAATTCAAATCAATGAGTGGTTTTTCCCTAGACATAGTCCAATCACACACTGTGGCCAACCGGTGGAGAAACAAATCACGCACAAGGCAAAGCCACTAGTGGAACATAAGTCATGCATGTGTTGAAGCAATGGGCGGAGAATCAAATCATGCCTAGTGCCGAAGTAGCTGGCAAAAATCATATCATCGACTGGAGTAGTCTCCCGATGCTTAGCATCACTTGGAGTAATATCCTTTCTACAGCATCGCCCAAAATAATCTCTTGACGGGCGACATCACGACACTGTAGGTAGGAATCACAGGTGATACCAAACCATAGCCCTTGTTTACCACCATCCCTGTATGCATACGCCTAGTCATAAGGTAACGGGATCCACTCAACCTCAAGTCAAATCAATGTCCAGAATTCATTCTTCGAATGAAACACAATTCCATAATGAGACCATTATGTATCTATTCTTCCATATGTCCACACATAGTGACATTCACATTTATCGAGCTTCATTTATCAATAAGCTCATTAAGTCCTAAATGCCTTAATAGTCATGGCTAACTAGCTACATATACATCAACAACCTCATTTTTAATTTAATCATAGCTAATAGCCGCATACACATGAATAATATCACATTAGAATCATACATCAATATTCCATCAACCAATGGGCAATTCAATCCCATATTATAGTATCACTATCACTCTTGTTAACCACAACATATCCAATAGCCAGTAAAATCATACATCACCTAGATGTCTAACAACTAATGCTTCTCAATGGCATTCATAAGCAAACACGTATACCAAGATGTACATCAGCAATATACTAGCATAGGCGCACCCATCTAGGCAATCATACACACATGTATACATATATAGTTCTCTAGCCTAGGCATATTCAACTATACCTACATTCATAATATAGTACTAGTGCAGCAAATTTCCCATGCGTTATGCATCACATGCATTTAATTAACCCACTCACTGTGACAAATTAGCAGTTCTCCCACCACCAAGCTTAGCTTTAGCCTCCAATCATTCTCTAGCTTGCCAACGAGCCAATTTCCTCTGCTTCCCCCTTCATAACACATCAAAATATTATGTGACTAATTAAATCCTGACTTTTCAAAAATGTCAACTTTTCTAAAATTAAGTAAATTCTTAGCAATATAACATATAAGCTCAAATCTTTTGAGTTAAACCAATACCTTAGAAGCTGGATTGAACAAATATTTACCCTAAATCTCTAGTCAACTTCAAAAGAGCCAATTTCTTCAAAGCTAGACCAAATCAACTATAAGTTATCAATGGTTTGAATTGAAAGTCAATCACTAAAAATGCTTAATCTTACCTTTCGAAGTGTTTCCCAAGCTTTAAATTTACTCCAACAACTCCAAGTGCTTTAAAAATTCATTCTCGAAAATTAGGGTTTTAGGTTTTAAAAAGAGAAAGTAAAAATCACAAATCTAGCTTTTAGGAGTTAAATCTCCTTCCTTTAACACTTAGAATCCTTGATTTGTAGCTAAAGATTGGTGGGTTTGAAGGGTGTAAGATTTAGGAGAAAATGGGTAAATAATGAAGAAATAACAAGAAAATGAAGAAAAACTTGGGTTTTGGGGCTTTTAAGCCCTTTTTAATCTGACCTGGCAGTTTAAGATCGATTATCGAAGTTTTATAGTCGATCTTGGATTAGAAAGTTTGTGTTGCATCCTTTTTCCCCTTCACAAGATCGACTATGGATGGTTTATAGTCAAACATGGACTAGAAAGTCTATTTTTAGCCTAATTTGCTTTACAAGATCAATTATGGAGGGTCTAAAGTTGATCTTAGACCAGAATGTTCATATTTCTTTCAATTTTCCTTCCCAAGATAGACTATATAGGGCCTATAGCCGATCCTATGCCAGAATGCATGATTTCCCTTGTTTTTTACTTTACAGGATCAACCTTCTATGCACTTTGATTGACTTTTTTTGTCTAGATTTGTAAAAATTACTCCTTTTAAAGCCTAAACCCATTCTAAATCTCCTTCACAATCTTAAACCATTCATATATGACTCAAATCCTTACTCAAATACTCAAACAGAAGATCAAGGCTTCAATCTAAGCATCACATGATTAGATTCCTCAAATATGTTCATAAAATTATTGCTTAAGGTTCATAAGGCATACTTCTTACACTTAACACATCCACATATTATTAAAGAAGTCTTCAAATATACAACAATTTCAAGATCAATCTCTCTACAATATAGTTCATACACATACTCTACATGCATACATATCAAGGTTCAAATTTACTTTTCAATAATTTAGTCCCTATCACATATAAGCCATATCAAAAAAAATTATGGGTAATATATTCTAGGACCTACAATGAGCTTTATTTTTCATTTCTCTTAGTTACCATTTTTCTTTGTTCTTCACCCTTTTTCCTTCATTAAACACTTTACTTTATTTTTTTTTTGATCTTTTTCTTTTTCTTTTTCTTTTCTTTTTCATTCACAATTTAACACCCCCAAACGTATTTTGTTTTATGCTAGGTAGTGGGGTGAGCAAAAATTTTCGGCATTTTTCTCAACAACTCCACCTTTTCTTTCTTTCTTTCTTCATTGCTTAACTTAATTACACTCCTTAAAATGATCTATGTATATAGGAGTGACAGGTGTTAAAGTGGAACTTATTTAAAGGCTAAAGTTAATTTGCTATGTGTTTAACAAAGAAAAGGAAAAAACTTAGGTACAAAGAGGGGTGACTAAGGATAATAGTATAGTAAGGTAGGCTCGAAAAGCTTAAGTGATCCAAAGATTACCTAAGTCATTTTTCTAACTAAGTGTAGTCTAGGATTTTTTCTCCAAAGAAACTCAAACAAATTCTAGAACTCTAAATTATAATAAAAAATTACGCTCACATAAACTATTTCTAAATGTACACAATCATTCAAAGCAGGAAACATGTGCTCAAATTATGGGAAAATTACATTCTACAACATGCTTAGCAAATGTATTCAACATAATACTCAAACAATATTCACTTTCACTAAGAGCTCAAGATACAAGATAACTATTTCCTTCATTGGATAAGTGAACAAAGAAAATGGTGCAACTAACTATAGTTAATATTATTTTTCACAAAAACTTGAAGCAACTTGAAAACTAACAATTTACTAAATGTCAACATTCAAAAACATTAAAACTCAAGAAATAAAAAGCAAATCTTAAAGATAAACTCCCTTCAACTTAAAGCCAACATTATCCCAAATGTTACTAAAAGTAAGGAAGAGAATACTCTTTTGATCTAGTCTTCCTCTTCCTCCTCCTCCTCCTCCTCATCATCAGTTATGGGATCCTTTAGCAAGGACAAAAAAGTGGCCATGTCCATCCCCATATGTAGTGCACAAGCTCGCAACAACTACTCTATCGCCTTCACACACTTTCCATGGTGTGCCACTTTACGTTCAAGATGCACTAGTCTTTGATGTATGGTGACATTCGTACGGCGTGGTGGAGGTTGTGGTACAAAAGATGAACTTGCACTGACTACTGATTGCTCATGAGTGCAAAACCAATGAATGATGTCGGCATTTAAAAGAGCTATCAAGTGCAAAAGTTCTTATTTTCGGTCCATGGGTACAACTTGCTTGCACAATGCGGTGATGAGCTATGGGTACTAAAGGCCATCCTTAGTTGAATGAGTAGAGGAAACAATATTATTGAAAATCAACTGACCAATGTTAATGGACTTACCTAAAATGATGGTATAAAGCAACACTGCTCTATCCTTGCTTACATTGCTAAGATGCTTAACTAGAAGCATTTTGGCTGCAATGAAGCAAAACCAAACCTTGTAATCATTTTTCATTGCACTAGCCTTGAAAGACATCGAAACCCCCTTGGATGTTTTCCATTTTGTGCCTACATTGTAAAGTAGATTAATGACTTCATCAAGGTCCACATTTCCATTCCAATATTAACCATACTCATCATTCTCAATCTTCGGTGTGTTCTACAATCTATTGATGGTCTAGCTATCAAAGGTACTTTTTTCCTCTATCGAAAAAAATAACATTGTTGTGCTCGAAGGCATTCGCATAAAATTCATGCGTATTACTGATATAACTATTACCTCAAGTTGAGCACAATAGTTTTCCGACTTTCTTTCTTCAATGATATTTAAAATATGCCTATAATGAATGGAAGGCACAATAATGCCTTTTTCTAGCATCAGAGACTTTTGAATTAATGATTGAGTATGGTGCTTAAATGCCTCAGCTGACACAAATTTTGTTGAAAGGAATCCACTGCTCCTACTAGTCCTAGTCCTTTTTGATGCTATAATAACTCAAACTTAAAACTCAACTTAAAACTCAACTTAAAACCACGAAGTCCAATTACACAAAAAATCACAAAAAAATCAACAAGTATCTCAATTCTCTCCACAAACTACTTCAACAATTAGAAAATCACCAAGAATCACTAAATCAACAACAATCCATAATATAATCCCCCAATTGAGAACTATTCACTATTATCAATAATCAAATTCTCAAAATCCACCACAAAAATCACCAAAACTTTAAGCATAATTAACACAATATCAAAACTATTGAAAACCCATCATTAATTACCAACAAAACTCTACCAACATAATCAATTCTCCTAAAAACTAAAATTCTTGAAGATTTGGCACTTACTTGAAACAAAAATCTGCACTTTGATGGAAGAAAGTTGGCAAAACTCCTTGAATTTTGTGTTTTGTGGAAGAAACTTGAGTTTTTGGAAGGTTTTATGAATGGGTTTGAGAGATTTTTGGTTTTGGTAGAGAAGGAATTGAGAAATTTTTAGCTAAGAGGGGAAAAGAGATAGAGAGCTTATATAGCAGGTGACCCCCTGACCTAGCATGACACTGCTAGGCTTGTTGGAAAATATATGCAGCATCCATGGCACCGTGGTGCTAGGTGCCTAGTGCCATGACACTAGGGGTGCTATGTCTTTTTTTTTGTTTGAATAAATAAAAGAGAAAAAAATATTCATAATACTTGCAAAAGAGAAAATACAAAAAATTAACAGATAAAATAAAATTAAAAAGCCAAAATTATGAATTTAAGGAAACATAAAGAAGATTATTAAAGGAAAATGATTAAGTGTAGAAAAACTTGGGTTGCCTCCAAAAAATGCTTTTTTATAGTTACTAGCTTGACTAATTCACCCAATGTTTCAATGCATTATGCACAACATACAGCTTAAGGCTTAGTCCATTAACCATAAGCACTCAAGTGGCCTCACTCTCTATCTCTATTATCCCACATGGGTAACATTTTGCTGGTCCTCAAGCAAAACTCTAAAACCAAAAAAAGAAACATGAACATCGAAAACATTAAACTATAAATCAGTTGTACTAATCCAAAAATCACTTTTAATTCCTCATAAGCCATCTTATTTCCTCAACATCCTAAGCAAAGTATAAATATTATTTAAGTTCACATTTCTCTAAATTGCAAGCTCATTATCAAATGGAATCCCGTGTATATTTTCAAATAGTTAAGAGTTTCATATGTTTGCTCTTCACCTTTCTTTGCACTAATGTAAGGACTTTATTAAGCTTGTAATGTATCGCTATGGTCAAGATAGGATTTAAGAAAATATGTAATTGAAATCACCCTAAGCACATAATCATTCTAGAACTTATAATGAACTTTATTTTTTATTTCTCACAATCACCTTTTTTTTTTCTTTTTCAACCTTCTCATTCTTCAAACATGTTATTCTTTTTTATTTTCATTTTTTCTTTTTTTATTCATTATTCAACACCCCCAAACATGTTTCTTTTTAATGTTAAGTGGTGGGGTGAATCCTACATGGCCTTTAAATTTTTTTTTTCTCCACATCTACCTTTTCTACCTTTGTTTTCTTTCTAGCTCACTAAACTCCCTAAAATGATTTATGTACTTAGGAGTGATGGGTGTTAAAGTGGAAATTTATTGTTTATTTATGTATTTTGGTTAAGGCTATTTACTATGTGTTTAATCAAAGATAAGAGAAAATTTAAGCTCAAAAAGGATGATTGAAGGATAAAAATATAACACAGTGGCTCGAAAGGCTCAATTGGTCCAACAATGACCTAAGTCATTTCCTTAACTAAGTATAGCCTAGGATTTCACCTCAAGAGAAGTTAAAACAAATTCTAGGACTCAAAGACTTTATTAAAAAATTTACACTTACATAAACATTCTCAAAATGAATACAATTATTCAAAGCAAAAAAAATGTGCTCAATATGGTGGAAATTCACATTCTACAATGATGCTGAACAACAATGTTCAACATAATACTCAAACAATATTTACTTTTAGTAAGAGCATAAGATAACAAGACAATTATTTTTCTTCATTGGATATGTAAATCAAAGCAGCTGTTGCAACTAATCATCAAAGCTAACATTTTCAAAGAACAAAAACTTGCTAAACTTTAAAATTAAACAACTTACTCAATTTGAAACTAATAACATGGAATGGAAAAAATAAAAAGCAAAGTTTAAAGTTTTAAACTTCCCCTCTAAACTTAAAATTAACATTATCTTCAATGTTAAAACATAGAAAAGAGAAGTCAAGAATACTTCCCTAAATAGCAGAGATCCTCTAATCTTCCTCTTCATCCTCATTATATATAAAGTTGTTGGAAGAATCTATTAAGGTGACAAAAATCTAAATAAGAAAGGAACTTGTCTATGGGAAAATCTAAAAAAATAACCTCAAGTAAAAACAATAAGAGTTTCAAAAACTTAGGTTGCCTCCCAAGATGTGTTTCTTTATAGTAACTAACTTGACTATGGCACCCCATTTTTCAACTCATCATCCATAACATATGGCTGAAGGCTTAGTCCATTAACCATAAGCGCTCCAGTGGCCTCACTTTCTATCTTTGTTATCCCACATGAGCAGACCTTGATCACCTTAAAAATACCCAATCATTTTGATTTACATTTCCATGAAAATAGCTTAAAGTGTGAATTAGAAAATAATGACACTTATTCCTCAGCCTTAAAATCAAGATAAGTTGAAGGTGATGGCTCTAAACCAAGGACTGATTCTTGTTCCATTGGAGGAGGTAGAGTGGGCTTACCTTTTACCTTTATCAGCTAAGTTCACTCTATAACAATGATTTATGGATGAAGGGTACTTAGCGTCATTGAAAATAGTAAATTCAACTACCTCTTTTCTAACTCTGAATGTTATTTTACCTTCCTTGACATCAATGGTTACGCTTGCAATTGCCAAGAATGGACATCTTAAGATTAGAGGAATTTCCACATCCTTTTCCATCTCAAGCACAAGAAAATCCACTAGAATGTACAAATGCCCAATTTTAACCAAGACATCTTCTATAATCACAATGGGATGCCTGATTGTTCTATATGATAATTGTAAGGTAACTATAGTAGGTTGAATGTCCTTAAGTCCAAGTTTTCTAGCAACAGAAAAAGGCATCAGTGAAACACTAGCACTTAAGTCACACAAAGCTTTAGAAAATTTAGAACTACTAGTAGCACAAGGTACAAAAAAACTCCTTGGATCATTAAGGTTTGGTGAAAGCTTATTTTGGATAATAGCACTACACTCTTTAGTGAATTCCACTATCTCATATTCATCTAGTCTCCTTTTATTTGTCAAGAAATCTTTCAAAAACTTAACATATGAAGGCATTTGCTCCAAAGCTTCAGTAAAAAGGATGTTGATGTAGAGCTTCTTGAATACCTCTAGAAATTTTTGAAATTGAGCGTCCAACTTTTTCTTTTGGAAGTGTTGAGGAAATGGAGGAGGAGCATGTGTTGCCTGTGCATCTTTGACCTACATTTGCTTGTTTGACTTGATAACTTTTGATTCATTCTCAATTTAGCTAGTGAGGGCCGGAATGGAATATCGTATGTATCTTTTGTGGCTCTTCTTACTTACTACTCTTGCCAACCTCTTTCCCACTTCGAAAGGTTACTGTCATAATAGGTTTCTTGCCTTCCCTCTTAGGATTCGGTTCAGTATTGCTCAATAGGGTCCCTTGAGGCCTATTGTTGATAGCATTGGCTAATTGCCCCATTTGAGTCTCAAGATTTTTCAATGAAGCTGCCTAACTATGAATAAGGGCATCTGTCTTAGCCATATATTGCATGAGCAGCTCCTTTATAGACTACTTCTTTTCTTGCACTAAGGGTCTAAATTGTAGTGAAAAACTTGGTGAAAAGCTCGATCTCGGAGTTGTTAAAGACCCATGATTGTTGTTTCGAGATAAGTTAGGGTGATTCCTCCACCTTAAATTATAAGTGTTCAAATATGGGTTGTTTTGCTACCTATTTCCCATAAATTGAGCAGACTCTATACTCATAGGACAATGATCACTAGAGTGCCCATCACCATAATAATCACAAGTAATAAAAAGACTTTGTATTGAATGCACTCCAAAATAATCAATTTTCTTAGTGAAAATGGCTACTTGAGCAATCAATGCATTAATAGCATCCAACTCATGAACACAAACTGCCCTCTTTGGCAAGGCCCTCTTAAAATGCCACTAATAGTTATTTGATGCCATCTCTTCCAACAAGTCATAAGCATCATCAATCAACTTTGCCATAAGAGCACCACCAATTGTGGCATCAATGGTAGTTCGAATTGGATTCAACAACCCATTATAAATGTTTGCACTTGAAGCCACTTGGGTAGACCATAGTGTGGGCATCTTCGAAGCAAATCCTTGTACCTGTCCCATGACTTATACAATGACTCAAAGTCTAATTATGTGAAAAATGTAATATCATTCCTCATCTTAGCTATCTTGGTAAAGGGAAAAAACTTGGCTATAAACTTTTGTGTAAGGTCATCCCAAGTAATGATGGAGTCAATAGAGAAAGAATTCAAGCAAACCTTAGCCTTATCTTGTAGTGAGAAAGGAAATAACCTCAAATGAATGGTGTCATCAGTAACTCCATTGTACTTAAAGGTGTCACAAATCTCCAAGAAGTTTGAAATGTAAGAGTTTAGATCATCATTTGGGAGGCCTCTAAATTGAACAGATATTTTGATCATTTGAATGATGGTCAACTTAATCTCAAAATTGTTGGTTTGAATTGCTAGCCTCCGAATATTCTAATGGAGTCCTTGAACCAAAGGAATCACATAGTCTCTAAAAGATCGATTATTTACCGCTCTATGTTTTTGCACTTGCTGTTCTCTGGGATTTTCAGCCATTGTCTAATATTGATCGAAGTCTTGGGAGTTTTGTCTTAGTAATCTTTGAAAGGTCTTCTTGATTTTTGGATCACATGGTACTAGTTCCAAACTACAGACTTTCTCATACAATGACTTTATGTACTTGAAAATAAAAAGAAACGAAGCTTGAATTAAGTTTAACTTGAATTGGTATTAATATTAACAAAAGAATATAAAAACTCGGCAATGGCATCAAAAACTTTTTACAGGCTTAAATCCTATATGATTTTAAACTAACATGCAATCTCATTTGGTAATTTTAAGACAACAAACTCTTCATTTACCCATTCATCAAATTCGAATTCCATAGCTAAAATCATGGAGATATTCCTCTTATTTTAAATTGCCTATTTATTACTAAACTCCCATAATGTATAAGAATCTATTTCCTTAATTTATGAAAAATTTTAAAATGATTTTGACTTCAATAAAATTAAGAAACGAATTCCTAAATTTAATATGTCAAATTATTTTAACTTGTCAATTTTGTAAAATAATTTCCATATCTTATAGGAATGAAATTCCTTATTTTGTGGTAACTTTCAAAATCCATTTTGATTTGTTTTATTTAAAGAATCATATTTCTTATTTTTTTAAAATCAAAATTTACTAATTTTATGGAACTACTTCCATAAAGTATCTGATAATCAATTGATTTTTAAATTGTATTAAATTAAGATGCAAGATAAGGCAATTCAAAATGCCAAAACCGTAGCATTCAAACAACTACTTGCAGCAGTTTTATTGACCACGTTTCTTGGCCATTAAAGTGGCATAAAATTTTTGGATTTTATCCCTTATCTTAACCCTCCAATCAGCAAAGGTATGAAGACCCTTTCATCATCATTAGCATCAATTTTGGATGCCTTTTGCTTGTTGAAAACAAGCAAAACCGCTACTCAAATTTTGCTATTGTCAGCGGTGGTTTGTCACGATTTCAAGGCTTCATGCTTACTTTGTGGTATAGTTTTCAGCCACACTTGAAACATTTTCAAAGAATATCAACTGAATATCATTTTGCAAATTTGAGAATTTTTAGGATTCATTTGCTTACTGAAATGATGGAAAAACTAAAACTAGACAAAATTAAAGGCTATCCTTAATACTCATATCTCCATTCCTCCATGAACTCGAATTTCTTTGTTGATTTTTGTGCATCTTATGCACACTTTAATTGCAAATTATTGACATTAAAACATGTTTAATGTTCATTAATAAGAATGTAAAATTTTACAAAATAAAACTATTTAGAAATATCAAACAATTTCAAAACAGAATTTTGTAAACTTCAACTCGCCATTTGATACCCAAACCATCACATCTATGTCAAACATAGTATTAATAACAACAAGACATACCTTTGCTTAAAACGAGACAGGGGAAGCTCTGATACCATTGCTAGGAAGGGCATGATTAAAGCATCAACACAACAGATTAACATAAATTGAAACAAAAGAAAAAACATGCCTCCAACCTTTGGATTACCCTGGTTGTTTAATGCAAAGTTAAACACCATAGAAAATCAGAAAAGGGTTTTACCTTTCCAAATGATATAGCAATCAAATGGATTCCTTTTGGTGTTAAAAAACATGAACACTTTCTTGTGTGAAAGAATCTCAGCCACTTAATCGTTTGCCTTTTAATGTTGTACACACGATTGCAATAGATCTTTATCAAGAAAAGAGCTTTATCCCACGGGCATGTGCTAGCAAGTGGACAATAATTTGTCCTCTTTTCCTCTTTGATTTCTAGCAAAGAATCAATGGAGAAGTTTTTTGGAAAACCCTCTCAAAAGTGGGCACTTAAGAGAAAAACTATTAATACATTAATGAAATATTGCAATTGCACAGAGTCCCAATCACTACAGTGTCAGATCAGGGCACATAATTTGCTAGTGGATTTTTTAGGAAAGTTCAAAAGGCCTTGGGATCAAAGTTGAATTTTAGCATTGCTTTCTATCCATAGACAAATGGACAATTTAAGAAGACTATTCAAACACTAGAGGATATGTTGAGAGCTTGTGTTGTAGACTTTATAGTTGCATGGGACTAGCACTTGCCATTGGTTGAGTTTGCCTACAATATTAGTTTTCAGTCTAGTATTCAAATGGAGCCTGCAAGGCTTTATATGAGAGGAGATGTAAATCACCCATATGTTGTTTGAGGTCAATGAGTAGTAGTTACTTGGACTGAAGATAGTTCAAGAGACCATCGACAAGATACGATTGATTAAGAGAGGATGTTATCGGCATAGAATTGTCAAAAGTCATATGTCTACCATGGATGTCGAAAATTGGAGTTCAAGGTTGGTGACCATGTGTTTTTAAAAGTCTCACTAACCAAAAGCATTGTACGGTTTGGAAAAAGGGCAAGTTAAGCCTAAGGTATATCAGACTATTTGAGATTCTTGAAAGGGTTTAACACGGTGGCTTATCGATTAGCACTTTCTCCAAATCTTGTTAGTGTCCACTCGGTATTTCATGTTTTGATACTACGATACTATCGACTGGATCCCTTCCATGTGATTCAACATGAGTCTGTGCAACTAGAGAATGATTTGAGCTATGAGGAGATATTGATAGTTATTTCAGATAGGCAAGTGAGGAAGTTACGCTCCAAGGAGGTAGCTTTGGTTAAGTTGCAATGACGCAACCACTTGAGCAAGGAGGTAACTTAGGAAGTTGAGAACAACATGCGCATGAATTACCCGCATCTATTTCGCAAAGGTTAGTATGCTATTTAAATTTGAAGATGAATTCCATAAACGGGTAGAATGTGAAATCCCACCTTTGACGTACAATGATAAGTTAGGAAATCCTTAAATGAGCATATAGATTACATTTTTTCAATATCAAACTTAGTTTTAACCTTTAAAAATAATTCATTGACACTTTGGTCATTTGTCACTTTTGAAACAGAAATTTTTAAGTTTGGAAAGGATCAAAATATATGATTTTTATAGAACAATCTTTTAGAAATAAAAAATGACGGTAATGATTCCCTTGGTATTTTGATGACCGAAAATGATTTTTCTATAATTTTGAAGCACGCTTGGTATGGAAACTGGGAGTCACAAATTTAATTTCACTTGAACTTTTTGATTTTATTCTTGAAACCAAAATCTAAGTTTTGATTCTTTTGGATTTTGATTTTTTTTTATTGAATCCAAATGTGGGGGGTTGTTTTCTTATTTACATTAAATATCTTAAGTATATGGAGAGTAGAAAATAAAGAAGTAAAAATGCGGACATTTACTTAGCTGAGCAAGTTTTTAAGTCTGTTTTTGCTGACTAGAGTATATCTATCGATAGATGTTCATCATTTATCAATAGAAAGCTTTTTAAAACATTCCCAGAGCCTATCTATCGATAGACAACTCCCATCTATCAATAAATGATGTCAATTTCTAAAAAGAAATGAGGGCAAAAGGGTATTTTCACTTCCTAACTTATAAATATCCCACTTCCAACAAGGGTTATCAACCTTCATCTAATTTTGAAAGGTAATTTCTAAACCCTTAGCCCTCTCTAACCCACTTTTACTCAAAAACACCATTTTTAAAAGATTTAAGCTTGGTTTTGGGTTTTAAATGAAAATATGATATTTTTCCCATTCTTGAATCTTTAAATCCTGGATTTTTTATTCTAAACATATGGTTTATTGTTCCAGAATTATTGATGCTTGCAAACCAAAGGATTTGGGTGGATTTTCTCACTTGCTAAAGCTTACTTAAGGTAAGAACGTTGATTTTATGGGTTTATACGAATAGCTATTTTCATAAGTAGTAGATTTAGTCTAGAAAAATTAGTTTAGGCGAACTTGAATAGTTTCAAAGTAGCATAAAACAATTATTATGCGATTCCTAGAATAAGTATTAATTGAACTATTTATTTGGGCATTTAGGAACCACTGAAATTTTGAAAATTTCATTAAATTAGGGTTTCACATACTTGGTAGAAATCAACTTTCGAGGTGAATGGGTGCACCACATTCAAAACTATTTGAGTATGTAAAGTTGAAAGGATAATTGCATAATTTGATGGATTTGTTATGAGCATTGTTGCCATAAATATTTGACTAAGGAAATATATATTTGTGGATGAGAAAACGTTTTGAAATGGCTTTCAAAACTATTATGTATAAGTAAATATTCTACTATATAGTAGTTTTCAATTAGAGGACAAGCCCTTTCAATGTTTTGAACAATTACCTTAATTACTCTAGCCACTAGGCTAGTGTGGCTACAAGATATTAGTTAAGATGATGATTGTGGTTGATTGAATTGCTTTTGCATATGAGTATTGTGAATATGGATTGAGAAGGTCTCAACATTTCCATGATTGCTGTTGTGATATGGATTGAAAAGGTCTTTACATTCCCATGATTGTGTTGTGAAGTGGATTAAGAAGGTCTCCACTTCCCATGATTATGTTACACTTAGCTTTAATCCCGATGTGGGGTAAGAATACCACAAGGTTAAGCTTGGCTAATGTGCCACTTTTTCCCCTTTTTATAAATTATGGTGTGGGGGTAAGAATACCATAAGGATGAGTTGGGCGAAAGTTCCCATTCTCCCCATAATTTGTTATGTCATGTACTAAACTGTTATTTGTATAATAGATATTGTGGCGCTTGTGGTTAGCAATTGATAATTATTATGTTTATATGGAAATGATGAGATGAGTTGTTAAATGAATTACACATTATTGATTTGAATGTTTATTGTTGAGCTTGAAGGGTTGAGGGTTTCCTTCCATTATTTTTTTGCAAATGTTGTGTAAGTTGAGCTTGTAAGACATTATATTAATGCATTTAAAGTTATCAAATACGTTTATGACTGTTGAAAAAATTTATATGATTAACATGTTTCGTAAATTATGATTTATTGCAAAACACTTCCCTCTGGCTTATCCTTTTCCTCGTATCCACCCATGAAGTCTTTGTGACTCACACGTTATTTTCTCTTATTTTATTATAAATTAGTAGGTTGCTTGATTAGGCGACTTATAGGGTAGTGGAGCAACTCATTCGTGGTAAACTTATTTACTCTTCCACATATTATGTTAAGCCCCAGATATAGGTGCAATGATGTTGAAACTATGGTGGATGGACCATAAAAATATAGGTACAGGATGTGTGTCAAACAACAAATGTTTAATGTTGTGAATACTTATATGATATATGACAAAAAAAAAGTACTTTACATAGAGAAGTTCCGTAAAGAGGTGGCCTAGATGAATTAATGTATATGTTGATTATGGATGAATTTATGTTTGTGAATGTGACAAATGAGTAGCTCATGCATTTTTAGATTTAGACTTGTTTAGGCTTAATGGACTATACTCACATAGGTCTATGTTGATCAAGATCCCTCCAGAAATAGGATGTGATAACTTTCCTCCAAGACTTAAGCCTATTGGCCAATGGGTCTTAAAAGTGAAACATAAAACTACTGGTTCCATTATTCGTCAAAAAAAAAAAAAACTACTGGTTCCATTAAGAGATATGATGATCTCTTATTTCATTAAATGCTATTAATAATAAAATAGAAATTTACGAAACTTGAACGTACTTAGCAAATAAAGTTAACGGTGTTAGGTATAAAAGTAATGAAAATATACAAAAAATAGTTAAGTTTCAAATTTTAAGCCTTAAGAGGTAAATTTATTTTTCCTCAAATTACATGATATCTTTATATAATTTATTATAAGAAATTATTGTCAAATGTATTAGTATATATATATTACATAGACCTGAATTTTTTTTATAAATTTCAAAAGTAATAGAAATAAAAAGTCCTCTTAAAGTGAAGCAAAATATAATGTAGGAATTATTGAATACATAATCAAAATAGAAAAGATAATTAAATTACAAAATCATTCAATATTAGTTTTCAATAAAAGTGAATAAACCAATAAAGGGCACTTCAAGCGAGAATATTTTAGGTTAATACAAACATAAAATCGTTTATTTTATTATTCATAAAAATTAAAATTTTTAACTTTAATTTATGACAAATATAATCTCTATTTATATTTATATTTATTATTATATTCTTTGCCCTTAATAAAAGTTTAATATTGAAGAAAATAATTAACATGATTTCTAATTTTTAGAACTATAATCGATTTTATAAGTTGTTTCGTAATTCATTATATATCTCATGTAATGATTTTTTTTAAACAATCTTTTTATACGATCTAATAATTTATATCAAAAATTAAAATTGGAATAATATGGCAAATTGGTGAAATATAAGCTTGAATAACTTAATTAAGGGTTCGCTTGTTTTACAATAAAATATTTTTCAAAATTTTTTTTCAAGACTTAAACTTATTTGGCAGACGAAAAATTAATTTCAAATGTAAAATATTTTACGAGTCGACGGGATTAATCGCGAAAAATGTTTTATGCCCTTTAAGACATTTTCCAAAGAATAACAAAAATACTTTTATACTAAGTTTATGAATAAAAGTTTGATGCATATTAGTATTTAACTTAAAATATTAAAAAATAAAAATATTAATATTAAATTTTAAAATAATTAATTTAAAATATTAATATTTAAATTATATAATACTATTAAAATTAAAAAAATATTATTTTTATGAACCCATTCAATACAATTAAATTTTTTATTTGTAAATGGAATAAATCTTATTAATAATTATAATAAAAAATATTTCAATGTTCATCATTTAATGAATACATATTTATAATTGGTTTAAATCTTACTAATAATTATAATAAAAAAAATTTCAATGACCATCATTTAATGAATACATATTTATAAATATAAGTTTTAGATATCTTACCCAATTGATGAATATTTATATATAGTTATGATGAAAAAGTGATAAGATTAAATTTTTTTTAAATATTAGAGTTTATTTTCATTAGAGATATGTGGTTAAATGCTTTAAAAAATATCATTATTGATTTTATTCATTTTCATTTCCATTATTACTTTTGATCCCAAATTAGTGAAAATATAATATCAATATTGTTTTATAATCAATTCGTATTTATTATTTTAACACTTAAATAACTTCACCATAATAAAAATTATTTTTCATAAAATAATCCAGATAACTGAAAATGTTATTAACAATTTATCTAAATATAAAAAAATATTAAATTTTTTTATAAAACATTTTATACAAAAAATTTTCTCTAGTAAATCATTTTTTGGTTATACGGACCTAAAGTTAACAAATTTTGACTCAACTAAAAATGATCTGATCGCAAATCCAGCGTAAACTCAACCTGACTAAACTTTTCATCAATACAAATAAACTTATTAAGACAAACGTGGACGTGGAAGTGTTATAGCCTTTGGATTGAATTTCGCCATTTTGCACTTAAACCGTCGGATCAAAATCCGAAAAATTCAGGGGTGGACATAAAAACCCTAAGGCATAAACACTGGAGCTGGCTCTCTGGGTTCCAAGAAACCTCGTTGTTTCCTCCATTTCATCCTTGCAGTCGCGACATCCATTCTCAATTCTTATAAAGGTTAAATACTTAATTCGCTGTTTCTTTTACGACTATTTGGTATTTTCATTTACTTTCTTTCATTTCTGTCAGTTTTATTTCCTTCTCTTACTTAGGTTCGCATAACCCTGCTGCATCTTTTTCTGGGGATATTGTGTCCTACTTAGCCCCTTTGTCTTTAGATCTGGTAGCGTGGATTATTTTGGTTTTGGGGTGTTTATTCATGATTTTTGGTTTAGTTTTTTTTTGGAATTTTATGTGAAATGTATCTGTTAGATATTTTGGGGAAATGTATTTTCT
>NW_018397271.1:3540437-3542254 GCF_002168275.2 Theobroma umbraticum | reverse complement strand
AAATAATAATAGAATAAAACTAGCAAACAGGAATGATAATTTGGACTTGAAAAATCAATCAGAATAAGCCTATGATTACAATTTTCCTCAACATTTAATTTGAATCTCTTCTAATCTCTTTTCATTTACTACATGGATTGAGTTGTTAACCTAGAATTCTAATTCAATTATAAGTATTTTATGATACTCTTATAAAAATATCTTCCTCAACCAATGCACTATATTCCTATGAGAATTAGATTAAAGAAAGATTCATTAAGTTTAAACTGTATATTAGTTACATATGACATGTAAGTATATTCCTATCTCACATGTAAATCAAATCATTCAATGAACTAAATGAATTTAAACATATGCTATCCCATCCATGGTTAACACTAAATGCCCTTTTCAAGTTTATTTAGGTTACCAAATCAATTCCATTGGTAATCAATCAATCAAAAGCATTAACACAAGATTAAAATAAACAGCTCAATTACCATTAATTATAAGAAAGAGAGAAGACTAAATATCAAAATTACATGTTGAGTTCAATTACAATCATAGAAAAATAAATTAGTTTATGCTAAATACTGTAAACATAAACCAAAGAAGTTTCACCATCATTAGCATTACAAGAAAATTTAAGAAGAAAAAAAGGAAGAAAAGAAAACTAGAGATTTACGGGTCTTCAATCTTCCAAAGGCTCCCTTGTTCTTTTGTACGCTTGGTGGCTGTTCTTCCTCCAAAAAACCCTAAGTTCAAAAATGCCTTTTATGAGCCCTAAAAACCCTACCTAAAGTCCTTCCCATAATAAAATATCACGCCAATGCCGCAACCTCAAATTTTCTAGCATTGCGACCGTTGGCCTCTCTAGTTTAATTCTGTGTGCACTACTGGTGTTGCGACGCCGGCTCTCCAAAGTCGTGGCACTGAACTTGTTAGAATTTGGCTCATATTGTGTTTTTGTTCACCATTTGGGGCTCCTTTTGATTGTGCACCTTCAAAAACATACAACTAAGTTACTAACAAAAGAAAGTAAAAATAATTAACATAAAGCCTAACCAAAATCAACTAAAATCAAATGACTTAAAATAATTAAAAGTAAGTTAAGAAACAGACTAAAGAATTAAAGTTTTGAATTTAATCTCAAGGATTTAGCCAATTTTAATGCTCAAAATATGATAAAATTGCTAAGATTTGACCTTATGCTCAAACATGAAAAATAATCAATAAATTAAAATGTAATTCAAGAAAAAAATAAAAATAATATTTAATTAGAGAAACAGTCAAATCCTACAGGATCAATGTTTGTGTTTTTCATATAACTTTCAAATAAATTATGAACACTCATAGGTTTAAGAGTAACATACCTTACTCTAGATATCGTAATCAAGAGCCAATTAAATCCAAAAATCTTTGCTTCTTCACCTTTAGGATTTGTCAAATCTTCAGCCACCCAAGTGTTTGGCCTCTAACAGTAATCCACACAGTGACTGAATAAAACTTTCTCAAATGTAGGATTTTACTTGTGCTAGCAAGTTTTTTTTTTTAAATAAAAGGACTAAAATTCTTACCGAATCTTATTTTTGTCAAACAAAGAAAACTATTTTTCTTTGCTTATTTTATAAAACGACTGAAGAGTGGTTGGAGGCTTCAAGTTTTTAGTTTGCTAATAAAATATATTGTATATAGCCAAACTAATTTGTAACCCTAAATACAATAGTTGTATTTTAATTTAATTAAGTCTTTGAGAACTTAATTAATGTCTCACTTTATTTTGATATCTTTCAATTAAGTCCAACTTAATTAATTATCCTTATTTAATCCCAATCATG
>NW_018397271.1:3533891-3540337 GCF_002168275.2 Theobroma umbraticum | reverse complement strand
TTTCCCTTATTCCAGAATTGCAAGATATTCTCCCCGGAATCATCAACCAATTGGGTATGCACTCTGGCTCTGTTTAGTTTTTTCTTCATTTCTTTTTTATTGTGGTTGTTTCCAGATTGCAAATGAATATCGGCTTTTGACCCTTGTTCTAAAATTTTTAGGGCCTGATAACTTGGACAACTTGAGGAAGTTGGCAGAGCAATTCCAGAAGCAGGTACCGACTGCTGGTGCTGAAGCAACCACCGCCACTCAAGAAGAGGATGATGATGATGTTCCACAACTTGTGGGTAGTGAGACGTTTGAAGCTGCAGCAGAAGAAGGCCAAGCTGCTAAATAGTGCTCTTAGAGGTTTTTGTTTGTGTTGTTTTGCATGGAATTACATTTTTTTGTCTTCCAATTTATTCTTGTCCTAGTTGGTACCCTTCCTGTGACTCACTGGATAGTGTTACCCTAATGTTTTGGTTCACAGCAAGTCTTCTATTTTCAGAATTCCTGGTATTGCTGACTGGTACCAATATGATGGTAATGTTTTGACAAAAGATCTTTTACGCCAAGACAAATGATCTTAAAACGTTTCCATCTATCTCGTCAATCATATGAATTTTTGTTTATTTACTTTTGAAAATAAGCTTTTGATTATTTATACTTATATTATCCTTTAAAATTAGATGATCAATATAAAAATTTACTCGATTTTGTTTTCTTTAATTTGTAAACTTTAGTTTTTAATAAGAAAATGATTATACCTTTTTGGTTTCAAATGAACTGTTCAAGCTTAATTTTATAAGAATATTAAGAAAAATATTTTTGACTTTAAAGTGTTTCTGATATTTTTAATAATCTATAATATTCATAAAATATAATTTTTAAGGTCAAAACAAATGTTAGTAAAAATTAATGTAGCTTGTGCAAAAAAAAGTGTTATAGATGTTCCAAAGAAAAGAGTTAAAATAGTTTTGGAACGACTAAAAGTAGAAGTTAGATATTTAATTTAAAAAGGAGGGAGTTAAAATTATTAAAACTTATTATGAAAAATAAAATAAGTAAGAGTTGTATATGTTAAAGATGGATGGTAAGACATGTTTTAGGTATGGTTTAGAAAAGAAAAATGGATATTTATTTTGGAATTAAGACATTAATATTCTTTTAAAGAAGTACATTTGAAAGCTAGCTATCTTGTTCACTACAAAAGGTCTTTATTTTAATTATTTTATATCAAAATATAATAAAATTTCAATACGTATTAAGTTAATTATTAAGTTTGGTATAACGAATCAAGTCACACTCATTTCATACAATAAAATTAACAAATAAAATCATAAATAATAAATTAATAAAACGAGCGATATTTATGTCAATTCAGCCATTCCAACTATAAGCATTACAGGTCATAATGATTTTTCAAAAGGTCAAAAGAAAAAAAAAAACTCCCTAAAGCTGCTTCCATACTACTTTGGATTGTCATTCCAATGAAATCTTTCTCTATTGTCATCTCTTCCTCTGCATGCAGAGCTTATACACAAAAGGCACTACTTTGTCTATGGAAAGCAATTAATTCATACTGAATGAAGGCACATTCACAAGGTTTTCCTCAAAATGTTTTATGCTAATGAATTACCTTCTACCTTCTCGCTCTCAAGATTTATATGTATCATAAGACATACCATTAAGTAAAAATTAAAAATAATGATTTATATGTCTATTTATAAAGCATATATTCCAATCATATTAAAAATAGTCAAGAGTTAAATATATTTTCATGTAAGTATATTAATAAATTTGGATCCATTCTACATGATTCATATTCCAACATTTTGCAATAAGACGTGTTAGGCATCAATGTACGTGCTCTTTGAAAAACATATAGTTTTTATTTTTTTTTATTATAATTGAGAAAGGAGAAATTCGAATCCTACTCTTTAGGCGGAGGGATAATGCACTAACCAATGAACCAAATGCTCGGGTGTTTGAAAAACGTACAGTTGTCCCTATCTTTCATACAAGAAATTAAGCACACAAACAAACATGGAGCATGCTAACAGATTAAAAAGAATCAGTTGGGAGTGTTATATTATGCTACCACCAAAATAACATAACATTGCAACTCCAAATCTGATCTTGTACCCCTAAACCAATTGTCTACATTAAAATCAAACATCTTTGATCCTTATATTCAAATAATAATATAGCTATGTTTGACATTCCATCCAATGTACTTGTGCTCAAGGCTATATCAAACACTTAGTTCAATATAATTGTGTAGGTAACGAATTACAAAATATAAATGCAAAATCATTAAGTTTTTCCTTAGTCACTCATGACTATCCACTTAAACTTGATTTTTTGCCTAGACATGCTCCTATAGACTAAATCAATTATGGCCCATGGATACATGCTAAATTAATGTGAAACCCCACTTTTCTATTAAAGTTAGATTTGCAACATAGCTTGGTGAGTTTACTTGACGTTTTTGAACATGATTTATGAACAATTATAACTTAGAAAATGCATGATTTGATAGTCGAATGAGTTTCCTTGAAAATTGTGATCATTAGGAGGTCAAAAGTTTTGTTCTGAACTTAAAAATAGCATTTTGAACCAAAAGTAATGATCAAGTATCGATACTTGAAATCCAAAAATAGGTTTTGATGAACAAGTCCTGATTCTTGTTCATGTAGTATTGAGGCATATGAATTTCCCAGAGAAGTATTGAGGCTTTTATTGAAAGTATCGAGACTTTTACTCAAGATGTCTCGGAAAAACCTTTCTATTTCCAAAGTGTCGATACTTCAACGTCAAATTTCAAAATAAAAAGGATAAAATGGTATCTTTTCAATCCCCACTATAAATATAGCACATTCTCTGAGGGTTCTCATTCCTAGCTGCCTCTCCATTTTTTGCAATTTCTAAACACTCATTTACAATCCAAAATCATTTTTAAAGATTTGAAGCTTGGTTTGAGTTTTAAACGACAAGGTGACATTTTCAACTCTTTAGACTTTTAAATCTTTGATTTCCATTTCTAAAAAATATTACTTGTTTCTTCAAATTTTCATTAAACTCTAAGCTCAAGGTTTTGTGGTTTTTCTTAGTATCAAAGCTCACCAAGGTAAAGTTGCCAAGCACTAGTTAGTTAACTCCTAGAACCCATAGTTATATTAGATTATAAATGTTGATTTTTAGATTGATAGATGATTGAAGATGTTTTATGGAAAGGATAAAGGTTTATTGATGTTGGTTAAGATTAAAATGAAAGGTATTAATGGTGAAAAGTATGTGGATATGTGTTGTTGAAGAATTTGTATTTGAAGAGGTTGAGCTTTTGATGAAAGGTGCTAAAAGGAAAGGCACGCTTTAATAAGGTGGGTAGATTCGACATATTTCATTATTTTGAATAATTAAGCATGCCCATTCTACAATCTTGCATTAAAATGTATTTTTGATGAAACATGAGTTCTATAAGGATTGTGTTGTGAACTATGGTTTTAAAGTATATTTTGATGAAAGTTATATATGCTACGTAACTATACTATTATGTATTTAGTTTTGTGCATGGGGAACAAGCACTTTGAAAGTTTTGATTCCTCAAACCTTGAATATTTGTCTATGATTGTTTGGTTGATTTGATGACTCTGAAATTTGAAATGAAAAATGACTTCCTGTAAATAGACCATAGCATTGGGTCACTTTGACTTTGAGATGATGGTATAGATTGATGATAATGAAATATCCTTATTTGAACTCTTGATTTTGTTGGTGAATAGATTCACCCTTTTGCTTTGAAATGAATTTTGGTTAACTTTGAACTTGTAAAATGTTTTAGTGGAGCTTATTAAGTTAAGGACCTATAGCTAGCGATAGCAAACTTCAGCCATTGTGCACAATGCTTCGTATCCTTTGAGGTTAGTGACTATATGTACTAGACCATCTTGGTGCTACGACATAACTTTGTTTGCTTGATAGTGGATATAATTCTACCCTTTGTTATATAGTCAAAGGCATAATGCTCGGACTTTCTTTGTTTGATAGTTCTTTTTAATTTAGAGCTCCAGAAATTACAAAATGATTATTTGATGTTTAGATTGAAACTTAGAGATTTGTGTCGTTTTGGAAATTCAATTCTTTGATTAATATGGATTTCAATGTTGGTTTTCAAGAAAACCCTTTTGGATTGGAATTATACTTGATTTAGATGTTAAAACTTTGGATACTTGTATATAATGGACTATAGACTTGTTGAAGGACATGGAATCGTGTTCTAGGCTAAACAATTCAGTTTTGTGAAAAAACTATCAATCTATATGAAAAATGTATTGATACTTGTTCTTTATAAATTCCTAGAATTGCATTCTCGTTGAAAAGTAACAAAAGTATCACTACTTAAGGCTTGTATTTGAATTTTCACAATTTTAAAATATAAATAGTTTTGTTTTATCTACTGAGTTTTACAAAAAATTACTTTTGCTTGAAATACTTGATACTATTTGATTATGTTTGGAAACCGTAATTTGGAAACGTAAAGGCTTCATAACTATAAATGGATTGTTTTTAACTACTGAGCTTTATAAACATTCGTTTTCATTAGAAATACTTAGATTTGATTATAAACATTCATTTTTATTTGAAACATTGATTTGATTATACACATTCATTTTTATTTGAAATGCACAGATATTGTAATGACCTCTTCCCTGATCATTACCGACGTCCAAGACTTGCGAGTGAACTCATCAAATCCTGAACAAGCCTTAGTTGAGATTCTAGATAATTTAATCAAACATTCTAATACATTTATAAATCGACTAGTAATAATGATGCTTTTGTTGACTTAAACCAAATAAACGATTACAAGTAAAGTATAGCATCTAGTTACAATATCCTCATGTGTTCCAACTTCACACTTAACATCCAATACACAACCTTAGAGTTTTTAACAAAATACACTTCTGATAGACTGATAATCATTATAAGTCTAACTATTTTATAGAACACGACCTTTATGCAGCGGAGTGACTTGGAGTGGAAGTCTAAGAGATGTTATTACCTATGTTGTAGCATGTCTCGAGGTGTTGAGCAATGAACTTGAGCTGATTACCTATCTGCAAAAGGAAGATAAGGGGGGTGAGTCTCACAGACTCAGTGATCATCAACTCTTGGAGTAGAGCGTAGATGGGAAATAAGTCAACACAAAAGATTTGAATATATAAAAATATAAGAACATATAAACCATTTAAAAGCAAAGGGACATTTGTGCCTTACGTATAAAACCAAGGATTTTTATGCAAGAAATCATTTAACCATCATTGTCTCAAAACCAATTTGAGTGAAAGATTTCTATCGTCGAAATCATTTAATGTCTTTTACTTAAAATCGAATTAACATAAGCAAGCACGCTTCCATAAAATCAAACATTATTAAAGCTTTTACACAAGCTCATAAATCATCTCATCCCCGAGGTATTAAACACGTCATTAATTCATAATCAATATTTAAAGCACTGAAAGCTTTTAATCAAATAGGGGAGCTGTGAAAAATCTAGTATTTCTCACCATGCGAAAAACTACGTACATGAAAACCCAAAGAGATATCACTCTCGAGTAGGTAATAGAAATAAAAAACTTGTGGACCCACTTCCACGTAATAACATTCGGGAGCTTCACTCCACCAGATCCCCACAGCCATGGCAATCTCTACGACGTTAGCTAACATTGGAGAAATTAGGAGGTCGTAACTGGGTATATCACTTGTGGCTTAGCCACATATATCAACCCATGGCCTTGCCACATATATCATGGACCATTGCCCCAGTTATGTCTAACAGCCTACCGACGACCCAAAGGTTCTCTAGCTAGAGCTAACTTGTGAACAAGTGTCACACTTAATCGAAGTGACAACCAGGCTACTCTCGAATCTCCCAGTTTGATAAAACTATTAAAAAGCCAAATTAGGTTTTGAAAGGATCATTTCAAATCATTTTCAAAATATCGATCACAGTAACATGATAAAACCTCTTTTTTGTAAGACTTTACATTATAAACCTTTTTCATGAGGTTTAGATGTCAAATCAGCATAGTGAGTATGAAATTCATTCATGAATGTGCATCACACAATCAATAAGGCACATTTTGATAGAAATTGTAGTAAAAAGCTTATTTCCCAATTTTAAAATCCTTTACGTACATAACTTATATATATATATATATATGATCAAGACAATTTCAAATACTTTGACATTCACAAATTCCTAGGATATCTACCAGCTCATGCTGTCCACAAATCACATTTAAAATAAATTGATACATCTATCCAATGTAAAGCAATATATATAAATATAGTATGGAAATTTGGAAATCGACAAACCCCATTCACCTTACAATACCGGGACGCTACGTCGCTATTGATTCAAGTGCGTGTCTAGCTAACTCTACTTGTCGGTCACTCGTTAC
>NW_018397271.1:3517766-3533790 GCF_002168275.2 Theobroma umbraticum | reverse complement strand
AATAAATCCTTAACCTAGTTTCATAATTTTCATTAACATTATTCACAAACATGTAACTCACAATCCATATACTTTCAACCAACCCAATCCAACACAAAACAATGTCATTACATTGCATGTTTACTTTTTGGCTTTAGATTGAGTTCTTAACATATAGCTCACAATTTCCTCACATCCATGGTGCTGAAACAAACATGAACAATTAGCACACATCTCATTTCTTTTGCTTACTTGTGATTTCAATTTCTCATGTGTTGAGATGGTATCACAGCCAAAAAGAGATAAACACAAGAGAGCTCAAAGTTGAAAGTTTGTTAGCACAAACTTTGACCTAGAGATTCACATATTCTTTGTGAAGATATTTCAGTAAATCACTATGTGGATCACCATTAAAGGCAAGACAATTATTCTGCTATGGTTTGATAAGTGTTAGCTTCTGTACTCAACTCTTGAAGTCTAATGCACAATCCTCTTCCAGAAACTCGTGACTTTGAAGTTTGCCCAGTTGTAGTCAACTATGGTGCCTTTAGGGTAGACTATGGCTTTTTAAATCTTTGAATTTCTCAAATGTTATCCCTCAAGGTCGACTATAGCCTCTTTAGGGTCAATAATGGATATCCAAAACTTGAATTATGCTTGCAATTTATCTCAGGGTCTACTATGGCTATTATGAGGTCAATTACAACTTCATGTCTTCTTGATTTTTCATCCTTTTTGCCACAGGGTGAATTATGAACCTCGCTTGGTCGACTATGTCTTCTGTTTTTCACAATTCTTCCATCATTCATCAACCATTCTAACGTAGGGTCGATTGAAGCTTCTCTAGGGTCGACTCTTACCTTTTGTCTTCAAGATTTCTTGACTATTTGGCTTTTTTATTTTAGCTATTTCTTCCATGCTTCTTTCCTATAATCAAATATCAATCAAACCATGTTCGCTCTGTTCTTGCTCAAGCTAAAGACTTATTGTTTTGAAAAGCTTTGTGATTTTTTCTAATTATGCATGGTTTTTCAAACACTTGAATGATTTTAAGAGGATCAAAACATGATATTAGACAATTTTAAATGCTTAAAATCAAAACCAAGATATCATACAATTTTGTCAAATTAAAACATAAGATATTAAATGCTAACATAGTTAAAGGAATGCACTCTAGATCGAAAGACAAATCCATATCTATGTCAAGGTCTATGCATTCATGCCAAAAGCTCCATCATCGATCAATCCAACTCAATCGTTAGTTAATTGGCTTACAAAGGTACCATCTTTAGTCAATCCATTCATTGAACTTGAGGTGAATTAAACCAATAATGTTCTGACAAAGGAACCCTTATCAGCCTTCTTCTCCAATAAATCTTCTACCACAAGAATTGGTGGCAATGGAGATGGTTTAGCCACATAGTAAAAGAGTAAAGGGTAGAGTGTAGGTTTATCAATACCCAATAATCTGAAATAAAGGATGCATGTAACTTCTCTTAAGAAAGGTATTTTAAATGCTTAATAATGTGCCATCTCAATTATGTGTGTGTGTGTATTACTATTTAATTACTTGTATTATGTGTCAGTGCTTTCTTCAAGCCAGGAGTGACGACAACAATCAAATGAAGTATAAAAACAATTTCAACGGTCTGTGGTCCACATTGTAGAAAGTTTCTCCCAAAATGAAAGAGTTAATATTGTAGAAATTTGAGGTACACATACTTTTAAATATACTAGAGTAGGAGCTGTGCATATATAGTTGTATGTTTTGTTTAAATCTTTTTTAATGTGATTCAATAGGTAAACATAAAAGTTTTTTGATAAGGTAAATTGAGAAAAAAAATATGTTTTGATGTTAAATAATTATTTTTATAGAGAAAAAATATATTTCAAAATGTTTTCTAGAGATTATAAAAGATATATAAGCATATACAAAATCATAATTTTCTTTATGTACATTGATAGTGTTTATGTTTGTTTACAATCATTTCTTGCTTAGATACAAAATTGATGTTGGAGATAATCTTTAAGATGGTGTAGTCTACATAAGCATGTAAAAAATAAGGATGTCCTGTTGTGCATTGTCAATGTGTAACGTATATACAAAATTCATGTGCTCATCATTTTTGTATAGAACATGGTGCCTTCTTGCAAAAAAAGTATAAGGCATTGTAGTATTCTACTAGCATTGTGATTGTAAAACTAGACCAAAAGATTGGTTGAAGTTCTAGAAATGTCATTGATTTGCCTTATGGTGTGCCCTACATATTTAAAATTGTTGCAAGTAATATTAGTGTAGAAATGATATAAAATTAAGGGTGTATATTTATTACCTAGTTTTGTACTCTTTGGTTAGAGACTCGGCTACTCAATTTGTGTTGGTATGTTTCTGTGGTGTGGATTCGAGGAAAAGTTCTTTGATCACTTTGTTGCTCACTTATGACTGTGGAGTTGGTTGGCATTCCTCTTCTATAGATAGAAGAGGTGTTACTGGTGTAATAGGTGGAAGGGTTTTTGAACCAAATGCAATGCTAGGACTTAAGGTTGGGAAAACATAGCTTTCTACTTCATTACAATCAAACATCTTGTAATTGATGAGATTTGCTTTGAAAGCCCTTAAGGTAAAGCCTATAATGAATATTCTTATTTGTTGCACCAAAACTTTTATAGGCCCTAGAAGAGTACCTCGATTGATAGTGTTGAGTGCAGCAAGTTTTGTAATTGTAGCTCCCATTTACTTTCTGCTGGTTTGCCAAATGCCACCAACTCCATCTGCCCAATTTGGTTTTCCATAGTGAATTGTATGGAATATCTAGGATAGCATATAATAAAATCAATTGATGATATATATGATAAAAATGTCAAATGGAAGTAAATTGCTAACACATAATAGAATCAATTGATGACAAATATAAATCATTAAGAAAAGGCATGCATAAAGCAAAGTGATGAGTTTAACTTGAAGGTGCAATTAAAAAGTAACAAAAGAATTATGAAGAGATGTCAAAAAGCCAAGAAAATATCACATTAACATGTCATAGCTAAAAAAGATAAAGCATTAAGGAAAGCACCCTTAAAGCAAGTCAACAGGTGGCAAGTAGAGTAATTGGTGAAAATTGATGATGCAACCAATGTAACAAAACAATGTGTAGAATGGAGAAAGGATGTAAAAAAGCTAGCCAACAACCACATTAGTTAAAAATGATAAAGCATCTAAGAAAAATGGTCACAAAACAGAGTGACAAGTGAAACATCAAGGTACAATCAAAATATAATAAAATAGTGTATAGAATTGTAAAAGAATGTCAAAAAAGTATGCAAATATTACATTAATAGGTCATAGTTCTTAATGATAAAGCATTCACAAAAGGCAACCATAAAGTAGGGTGACAATTTAAATATGATGTTGCAACCAAAATGTAATAGAACAATAAATAACATTGTAAAGGGATGTCAAAAAGGTAGCCAAGTAGCAAACTAACATGTCATTTAAAAGCAAATTTATAGTTAAGTGAATAACTTATGATTTACTTATGTCAACATTGGTGTTTTCTCTTCATGTTGTGAACACTAGTATTTTTCAGCATAAAATCACAAGCCTATTCTGAATTCATTACATGAATTGTAATACTAACCATTGGTTAAGTCTACATTAGCTATTGTGGTTGTGAGTTTAAACCTAGTATGCTGGTGGGGTATTTGTTGTTAGTTTAATTTTGAAAAATAAATTTTTTGTAACATTTGGTTTGTAATTTGAGTCACTAACATGCACTTTAGCTGGATTACGTGCCAAGATTTTCACAATGGTCACTGTTTTGCTTCGGTAATGACTACTGCTAGTTGATGCATATCTTTTTGTATATCAATTATTTGTACACTGAAAGGTTTATTTTCATACTTGTAGTAATTCTTGTAGTCATGTGTTGTCTTGTTTTTTATACATTATAAAATAATTTAAGTATGAATAATACCTTTTTTTGAATGTTGATGTTTCTGGTATGTCTGGGTCTATATAAATTCTAGTGGTTAAGCAAAAGGCAAGGTAGAAGGTGCCTGAAAAGAAAGACATATAATTATAAGTTTGTTTAACAAATAATAATTCAATATATTATATATGATTTTCATATTTGTGTTTCTTTTTACTGTTGTGCCAGCAAATATACAATGGGGTTGATTACTTCATCCAGAAGGAAGTCTTAGTTTATTTCTTCAACCTTATCTCCGTACAAGACCACTTTCAAATTGTTTCCACTAGATGAAAAAAGTGAAAGCATTAGATTTAATTTTGGTAGGATAGAGGAATTTGTAAAAAGATGTAAATTTTAGGTTTACCTTAAGTCCTTTATGTAGAGGTCTCATTTTTTGACGTCATTTACTTTGTTTTGTAAACAAACTTTCTCAAATATAGTCATGGATTTCAAGGCCCTGATAAAGTCTGTTTGTAGTAAAAATTGAATAAGGACAATTACTATTGCAGTTAATATTAGATTAAATAAAGTCTATTTGGTTTATTATAATGGATTTGTGAATGGTTAAAATACCTTCAAGAATGTATCATTTACGAACTTTGCTGTTTAACTGATCAATTGTTGCAAAAGAGAAGTATCATGGTGGATATGGGCTTAAGTCTTCATGAATCTCTCCAATCTTAGTATTTCTTATAAGCATCACCATGGTTTGTGAGGGAATGGGATTGAGAGATGCTTTTTTATTGTGGAATTGAAACTTTTTGATTCGATATAAACAACCTTCTTTTAATTAAGGTTCGAATTGATAGGCATCAAAACTATTAACCACAAAATACATTGCATTTTTCTATTAAGTTAAGAAAAATGTAGAAATGTGTAAAGTTAATTTTTATCAACAAAAAATTATTTAATTTTTAATATCTTTTTAAAAGGCACATAAAAGAAAATGATAGTTATCATACGGTGAGAAAGTTGCATTGCAGTGTAGGTACCTAAACACCAATAGCTAAAAAATCTAAACAAATTTTCTAGTCTTGATGGATCAGTCGACTCTCATATTCGTACTACTTTGACTTTGACTGATGTAGGCTACTGAAAAGGACGTAAATCTCATAGAAATTGATCTTTCATTTTTGTCATATGCTTGTGTTCATTCCAAGAAAAATATAGTCTAATGATTGTTGGTTTAAATTAGTGAATAACATCAAATGACCTATTACATAATAGGGATTTGATGGTAAACTACCTTTGTATGAAGATACAATTAAGTTTTGCTTCTAATTCTTAAGAATAATATAGACAAAAGAATTTCATATTAAAGGATTATATACAGATAAGAAAAAGAATGAGTGAAGCATAGTTAACAAACTGAGAGCAAAGATGAATGCTAAAAGTATATTTGCAAGAAGAATTGTATGTATGTTGATTAGAAAAAAGATATGAAGTAAGACCTTTGGGAAATTAAAAGAAAAAAATAGAGCAACATGTAATCTAGCACGTAGTGTTATAGCTAGTAGCATCAGCTGCAAGAAAAAAACATAGTAATCTTGCTTATGTGTATAAAAATATTACATCTAACCTGCATTTAAATTCTCAAATATTTCTTTGTAGACTATAATTTTTGTTTGTGTAGTAGGAGATCCATCATCATTTGTAGTCAAAATTTTCAAACCTTTTCAAGATGTCATTCTCGAAGAAGCTACATATAATTGACCATTTGTAAAGACAAATTTAGGTAAATATAAACCAGTTATATCAAGGATTTGACCTTGACTTTTGTTGATAGTTCTACCATAAAATAACTTAATTTGAAACTATTTTCTGGTAAATACAAATGGCCACTTATGGTGTTTGATCATTAATATAATTTAAGATATGTAAAATTGATTATTTGTTTCAGTGCTACAAATGCTTTTGCCTTTTATTATATTAGGAGTTAATTGTGTCACTATAAGCCTAGTTCCATTGCACAAACTTGAATTTTTATTCAAATTTCCTAATAACATAATGACAATACCTACTTTCAATTCTAGAGTATAATCTGGTTAATTAGAAAATTTTAAAGAGTTCAAGAATTTAATTGGATAAATTAGTTGATGATATGGTATACAATATGATGTGTTTGAAATTGAGTCACTATTATAATATGTTTTTGTAGTTCCTAACATCAAATTTAGAGCATATGCATTTATCAAGTCTATAGTCTCATTATAAGGTGTCACTATTGCCCTTTGTCTAAGATATTCTGAATTTGCATAGTCATTTTGAAAGTTATCGTAAACTACAGTAACTATATTTTCTATTGGATTATTTGTTAGCGGTAGTAATAAGTCATATAGTATTGGTATGGAATATGACTTATCTTCATTTTCTATCATCCATGTTTCTAAATTTTCATCGCCTATATTTAATAATCAATGTGCAAATGTTTCAATCTCTTTTTTTGTTTCTTCATTGAGATCATTCCTCAATAGTTGCATATTAGTTTTATTTATTGTTGTATTTATGATATCTGTTTTATATCCAAATTCAACTATAGGTAGTATTTATCTAAAATCTCCTTATAATAAAATAGTTTTTTTACCAAAAGGTTTATCAATTATTTCTAGGTCATCATGACTAACAATATCTCTTAAGGTTCTATCTAGAACTTCAAATACCACACTATTAAACTATATGCTTGAACTAATTTAGCAAGCTATGTTCCTTTGTTTTTATTGGACATGTTGAGTTCTCATTGATGTTAAGTGATATTTTAAATCATTAGTGAGCAATTCTACCTTTTAGTAATAATAAAGATGCAATACTAGAAGAAGCCATAGTTGGAACTATTTTTCCTATTGATTGTATCCCTAAAATAATTATATTTCGTAAGTAAGTTTTCCTTGTGCCACCATGTCTATATACAAAAACTATTTGTCTTTCATTGTTTTCAATAAACTATTTAATACATTGATAAATTTGCATTTGTTCGAGATTCAAGTTCGATAGTGAATTCGTGTGTATTTGTTGGGTATAAAATATTGTAATTCATTTCCTCATGTATTAATCTATTTTGTTCAACATGAACATTTTGTTGGTTTGGCATAAGTTAGCTGAATTCAGATTAAAAACTACAATTTTTATTGAATATTTCTTCTAAAGCAACTAAAGCATAATTTCTAATATCATTTTCTAGTATATTATACTATAAATTTCCATATGCATGTTTTAATATATATTCAATGTCTTCTAAAAATAGTTTTCAATTATTTTCAAAAAGGTCTACTAGATTTGCTACTTGACAAAACATTATAATTGATACAAATAATTGTCTTAATTTTTCACCTAAAGCCCAACGTGAAGCTTGAACCAATGCGTCTTCCCATTCTTGTTCATTTCATAATAATCCATGGTCCTTACATGCCTCCTGAAAAGTTAGATAAGTTATTCCATTCATTGTTCAAATTTTTTCATAGCTAGTTGCTCATGGTACAATATTTGATAGTATGAACAGAAAGTATAATTCACCTATTGCATGATGTACATAATTGATTCTACTTATACATCTTCCTTATTTTCTTCTTTTCCATCTTTTTTCTTGTTGATGCTAACATATTTTGTAGGAAAGCCTGCATAAAGTAAATGTCTACTAGTTTCATCTATTTAGTTACTAATCATCCATTCAGTAAAGGTTGTTTTCTTGATATCCGACTTATTTATAACTCTGGCTAAGTTTTTGTTGTCATGAAAGTGAATATTTTCGTCATCTAGTAAATGAATTACTAATCTTTTAACTGCTAGTTCTCTATGGTGTATTGGAAAACTAAAAAGTTTTCAATATTCTTCATAAGCTGATAAATATCTACAATCTAAATATGTCTTAATTTCATCTACTTCGATAGATGTTTCTGCCTAAGTTTCATTAGTATTTGAATTCATGTTCTTTAAGACGACTTTAGCTCAACCTGGTCCTTTATTGATATCTTTGAATAAATATTTGATGGCTTTAGATTGTCCACAAATTTCAACATTACTATGAGCTTGATATTTAACAATCAGGTTTACATTTTGTGATACTACATATCTATTATCTAATTCAATACCATTTTTAACTACTTTATTTTCTAGGATATTTCTTTTATGATATATTGGGAATCCATCTTTACTAATTGTGGTTGTATTTTGGAAATCTTTTGAAAAATATTTATAATAGAATCTTTTGCTCATGCATGGAGAGTTTGGTCATGATAGACCACATGGTCCATGAAGCATAAACTTTACTACAGCTTTTTATCTTATTAGACCTACATATTTAGCAGGCGATGTAGCTAATATGATCCTATCTATATCTACAGGAGATAAGCATTTATAGTCATTGTGTAACCATAGAAGTATGTGGATTTAAATTCAATGGTGTAAGTCTCTGAATATCAAAGAGTTTAAAGAAAGTGTGCTAGTATTTACATAGCATTAATTCTTTGATTCTAAAAAAGTATTCTATTGTTGATAAAATCTAAAATATTTGATTTATTGTATTTGCTTACCAACTGTGGTAGGACCAAAATGATTGTTTTTCATTATATCATCTATCAAATACTGGAGTTTTATTCTAAAATCTCTTAAAATTATATCTAGCCTATCTTCTGGTCTTTGATGTGAGATCAAACTTAGTACTGTTTCAATTTCTTTCCATCGTGTATTGCATGTAAATGTAAAGAATAGGTCTAGAGAACCATAATATCTACAGATGGTCATAGTATCTTGGTAATTTTACATACAGTATCTAAGGCTATTAGTAAAACTTGCAGATAATATTACACGTTTACTCATAGTGTTTACACTATAATCAACTTTTGCAAATGCTGTTTTGAAACCTTTATATAGTTTAGCCCTTGAAGTTTTCTGATTATTTCGTGTGTATAGCAATCTTTCTTCTTTTATAATTGCAAATACATCTACTATAAATTATTGAAAAAGTCTACCCGCTTTTAGTGATGCGTTTTTAACTATTGTTTGTTGTTGGATTATATAAGCATAATATTCTTGCATCATGACATTTTGTCTCTTTGGTTTTTTTTCTTATTGGTGAATCAACATTATTCATACTAGGAATGTAACTATCGTCACCATAAGGGAAAAGAAAAGGGTATTGCATGGCCATGAAAAAAGGATGGAGTGTACTTATTCATTTAAGCCCTTTGGCAATATGATCTATTATGATATCCTAATGGCCATCATATTCTCTTAAATCACATATTATTAAAGCTGCAATTTTAGAAGAAGTTGGGAGGTTATAGTTTGGTTTATCATTATGACATGTTGCTATTATTTTTAATCGAAGAGGTGCGTAATTTGACATTGTATATCTATCCCTAGCTAATCTAAATACTTTAACTATTTGGTTATTTTCATCAAGCATTTATATTAAACCTTCTACTATCCATTTATCAGTGTTGTTCACTGTGTCTAAAGAGAAATTTTCTAACCTAGTTGAAATTTTATTTTCTGTGTCATATCCATATAGTTGTACAAATTTTGGTCTGTTTCCAACTGTTGGAAGAAGGGAGCATATCTTATGATTGTTTTGTCTATTAACTTTAAAAAAGTAAGGTTTTAGTCTACTTTTATTATATTACCTATTTTACAACCTAATGATGTAAATTGAAACATACTGTTATAAAGTCTTATGTTATCCCTAAATTTGAGTCCTTTATAATTTGTATTGTTATTTAACAAATTATCTAAAAATATAGATGTTGGCCTAATGGGTGCTATTTTGACTGTACCTTCTTGACAGCAAAGACTAAAAGTAGGGTTTTACTTCCTTTTGATATATCAGTTCTTTCTTCAAACCAAATGTAAACACAACAAAAAGGACAAACATAAGTTGAAAGTAAATATGTGTTAATAATAATATTGATAGAATAGATTAAATGATTTGAGGTTTTTATATTAGTGTTAATAATTTGACTTACTAAATGCATGACGATATTTGTATAAGTAGTGCCTTCTCTTCATGATAAACCACTATTAGGAATATTTGACTGCTGGTAGTGCAAACTCAAATCATGATCCAAGTTTGGAACATTATTTCCATAGCGTCCACTGTAACTAGCTAAGGAACAATATGTAAAATCAAAATTTCTTTTTTTATGGGTACTGTTTGTTAAACCAAACATGGAGGAACTTGTTGTGTGTTCTATGAAAGTTGTTCGTATTTCTCCTTGAAGAGTTATAGTGGAATGTACAATAACTTGACCTCCATTTGGCACATCAATAACATTCATTATGTTTTTACTGTTTAATCTGTTCTTATGTCTACATATGAGTATTTGTTTGGCAGCTTTATTTACTAATACATGGGATCTATAAGATTTTTTTAGAAGTTTAGATATTTTAGCATTCAATTTTTGCATTCTATTAAGCCTATTTTGTTTCCATTGATTATCTTGATCCATCAGAATATTCACACTAAAAATTTTAAGAAGAAAGTAAATGCTAATTTAAATAAAAGTGTCAAGCAATATGAGAATAAAAATAAATAAATATACGGTAATAAATTACAGAAATAAGTTAAAACACTTTACAATAAGTGATTGCAGTCTGGTTTCTTGTTGATTCAACCTCTACAGAATGAGCTCCAAAACAATATGCAAAGAAGACCTCATGAAACAATTAAGAAAAGGAAACATATGGTTTACAAAACTTTATGAAAAAAATGCTATATATTTTTTAAAAATATTAATACATATAATAGCATAAAATTGTTAGAAATTAGAAACAACAGAAACAGTATGTGTACTAAAAACCTAATGCATTACAAAATATCACGACAAAAAAATGTTAAGGTTTTTTTTTAAAAAAAATAGTAATTATAGATTAAGGATAAAATAACAACACAAAGTGTAGTAAAATAACTGTGTAGTCGTTCATTTGGTTGTATTGAGTTAACAATGATTACACTGTCATTAAATTGTCCAAATTTTGATTGGAGGAAACATCATTCTCATTGCTAAAGGAAGAGTAAGTCATATTGCAACTTACTGATTTTGTTTGACGACCAATCCTTCCTTTAACAATGAGAAGGATCATGTGCTACATGAAATTGGACCATCAATAACAATAAAAAACGTTGCTGCTTTAAGCTAACAGAATAATATAATGTGATACATGAAGAAACACTTTTCATTTCATAAAAACATAGATAACTTTCAAACATAATAAAAAATAAAAGAAGGAAAAACATAAAATTGAAGTCAAGTAAGATATAAAAGATTGCAATTATAAATGAATGCCAGATTTGCAAAAACAATTCATAAATACTAACTTTTCTAAATAAAGTGTATAAATTGAAATTAATAAATATATAAGAATCAATATCAGAACCAACTTATGAAAGCTTACATTGAGAAATGAGTTTCTCTCTTTTTGTTGATTAACAAACAATAGACCCTATTCCAAAATAGTCTACAAAAAATATATATGGCAAATATCAAGAAAAAAGCACATGAAAATAATTCAGAGACAGGCATTAACTAACAAACATGCATAATAAGACACAAAGCTGCCAAAGTTAGAAAAATTAGGACTGAAAATATAAAGTAATAAAGTTCACAAAACATAAAAAAGAAAAGTAGTATATATATATATATATATTCACATCTACATGCGTATAAATGTTTAGTAAAAAAAAAATAAGATAGATTGATTATATATAATATTCAAATAGACTGTGCTAATATGTAGAAGAAATGATATAATTGCATACAAGATTACATTATAAAACAATCAAGTGAAAGTAAATTACCAATGCATAATAAAATCAATTGAAAATATATGTACATTTTGCAAATGTGCTTTCATAAATCTCTAGCAACGTTGCCTTCAAGTTAAGAGAAAACATAAGGTAAGAAAAAAGATATTTGAAGACCACCTTCAAGACAAAACAAAAGACAATTCTAAAAGGAAAAGCTTATCAAAATAATATCTAATAAAGTTAAACTACAATGAAACTAAATTGGTAAAATTAAAAAAAATCATCTCAACAAAAGCAATAACCAGTCAAAATGCCAACAGATCATAAAATCTCAGCACAAATCCCAAAAAAGTTCCTCCATTTGAATCTAATAAATAAACCTTTACACGTAATTATACAAATTTATTAATAGCTCATTTTGAAAGCCTAAATCAAGATTCATAGGCATCTTAGTAATTAAATTAGTGAATTTTAACGAATGGTGTCTCAGTGTAGTCAAAATAATAAAAAAATCAAAGTAGAAAAAATGGGTTTTTTTTGTAGTTTTGTGTAAACAGTATATTGTTTACAAACATTAAAAAAAAACTCAAAATTCATGGACAGATAATGCTACTAATATATTCTTTTCTAAATCAATACAGCAAACCTAAACGAGAATCAAACATATATATCATAATTTAAAACAGAAATGATAAATCCTTTATAGTTAACTGTCTTTAACAAGATTATAACAAACTATATTCTAAGCTAGTCAATCATAATAAAAAATTTAGGTTTGATTGAACAATGTGTATATAGTTGAAGACATATATGTAATTGATAATAAATTGCAAACCATATTTAACAGCATTACCCTAAAACAAATTGGAGGAACAACAACCTTTTTATATAATTTCATGAGCAACATGCGCATTAAAAAATTGCAAAAACAAACCTAAAAAAGAGCCTTAATATTTTTGGTATTGCTGATAGCATAGCTTGCCTGTTAATTTCTTAATAATCATTAATATACAAATCAAATAAAATTACATCAACCAAACAGAATACAACTAATAAAAAAAACCCTAAACAAACAAGAAAAAATGAAAATAGAAGCAAAAATAAAAATACTAAAAGTAAGACGCATTGCAGAAAACTTATGGAGGAAATAAGCAAAACCAACAATCTACCAACATAACAATGAACAGAAAGGAAAGCTCTCTGATCAAAACAAACCTAAAACAGAACTTTAACACCATACCCAACATATAAAACTACAACAAACCAAAAGAAAATTCCACTAAATAAACATATTACAATAAATTAGAGAAATCAATTGGAACACATTACAGTAAACGATTGCAGTTTGGTTTCTTGTTGATTCAACCTCTACAAATTGACAAAGAACATCTAATGAAATAATTAACCAAAAGCAATGTTAGCCAATAATATTTTTAATAAAAAATCGATATTAATTTTTAGAAGCATAATTTCAAGCACGGTACAAAAAACAATACTTTAATGAAAATGAAGAAAGGTTTTTAAGAATTCTACTAGTTTACACTTATAAATGCATTTATAAATGCATCCATTTACCTAATTGTATTGAGTTAACAATGTTTGCATTGTCATGGGATAGTCAAATTTTATGAAGAGTAAACATCCTTCTCATAACTAAAGGAAGATAAGGTTGTACTTAAGCTCATTAATATTGTTCAATGACCAAATTCTTCCTTTAACAGGAAAGGAAAACGGATTTTCGTCTAAACAAAATTCAACCATCAATAACAATACAAAACATTGCTGTTCTAAGCCAATAGAAAAAAATGCTAACATGAATTCGTCACAAATATTAAGTAGCAAGAATGATCCAAGGGTAAAATAAAAGAACAAAATGCTTTTTAAAAATAAAAAAAAAACATGTTGCTCACAAAAGTTTATGACAAAAAATGTGACATTTTTTTTTAAAAAAAGAGACATATAATAGCATAAAATTGTAAAAAATTATAAAGAACAAAAACACTATACATATCAAAAACCTATTTCTTTACAAAACATTATGACAAAAAATGTCAAGATTTAAAAAAAATAGTAATTATATATTAAGGATCAAATAACAACAGCACAAAAAGTAGTAAAATAACTATGAAGACATTCATCTAGTTATATTAAGTTAACAATGATTGCACTATCATTAAATGGTCTAAATTTCAGCTGGAGGAAACATTCTTCTCATTACTAAAGGAAGAGTAAGTTGTACTATAGCTTATCGATCTTGTTTGATGACCTATCCTTCTTTTAACAGTGAGAAGGATTTTATTATAGCTAAAATTGGACCATCAACAATAACACAAAATGTTACTGCTCTAAGCCAACAAAAGAATCAAATGTGATAAATGAAAGAACACTTTTCATTTCATAAGAACATATATAGCTTTAAAACATAATAAGAAAACCATAAAGAAAAGTATAAAATTAAAGTCAAGCAAGTTATGATACATTACAATTACAAATGAATGCCTGATCTGCAAAAACAAATCATAAATATCAGCATTTCTAAATAAAATGTATAAAACTGAAATTGATAAACATAAAAGAATCAATAACAAAACCAGGTTATGAAACTTTACATTGACAAGTGATTCTCTCTTTTTTTGTTGATTAACAGACAACAGATCCTATTCCAAAATAATTTGCAAAAAAAAAAATACATATGGAAAACATCAAGGAAAGAACACATGGAAATAATAAAGCTACTAAAGATAGAAAAATTAGGACATGAAAATAGAGTAATGAAGGTCCCAAAACTTAAAAAAAATGTGTAGCATATATATGTATATATATATATATATATATATATATATATACACAGACATGCATATAAATGTTTAGTGAAATAGAAATAAGACAAATTGACGATATATAATATTCAAATAGACTATGCTAACATTTAGAAGAAATGATATAACTACATGCAATACTATATTATAAAACAATCAAGTGAAAGAAAATTATCAAAAAATGATAAAATCAATTTAAGATGTATGTGCATTTTGCAAATGTCGTTCCATAAATCTTTAGCAACATTACGCCAAGTTAGAAGATAACAAAGAGTAAGAATAAAACACAATAGAAAACCACCTTTAAGACAGAGCAAAGGACAATCTTCAAAGGAAAAACTACCCAAAATAATATCTAATAATGTTAAACTACAATGAAACTAAATTGGTAAAATTAATAAAATCATTTCAACAAATGCAATAACCAGTTTATAAATCTCAAATAACAAATACCTAAATCGTAATAGATCATAAAATCTCAGCACAAACCTAAAAACTTCGTCCATCTGAACCTAATAAATAAACCTTAAAACATAATTACACAATTTACTAATAGCTTATTTTGAAAGCCTAACTCAAACTCAAAATGAAAACGAAAAGGCTAAGTAATATCCAACAATTCACCTGCATTACAAAAATAAAGGAAAAACACAAAAACCAAATAAAAAGCCACAATAAGGCAAAAAAAAATAAACCCAGAAAACAATAGGAAATTTGCATTACAATGAAGTGTAAAAAAAATCAAATCTAAATCTATAATCAGAGCACCCAAATCAAATAAATTAAATTGAGAGAAAAATCAAAATAGCCAACTTGAATCCAAAACCAAATAAAAAATTGAAAAACCCTAATACAAAATAAATCAAAAGAAATTATAACGCACTCAAAACCAAAACTAAACAGGAAAACGAAACTATGAAACCCAAATACAAAACCAATAGATAATCTGAAACTAGTAAAAAAATGAAAAACTCTAAATCCAAAATGATCAAAACAAAATACAATCCACCAAAAAACCATACCAATCAGAAAGAAAGAAAAAAAGGGAGCAAAGATGAAAACACTGTAAGCACTAGATGGTGTAAGAAACTTTTAGAGAAAATGTAAAATCCCAACCGAGTTAATAATATGAAGGAAATAAACAGATGAAAGACATGTAAAAGAAAATAAGGCATCAAGCACTAAAAAATTAGACAATCAATTTCAAGCCACACATGTAAGGCTTCACTTTCCCAATGAAAAAACAATCAAGCATAGTATAGCCATCAAAAAATCACAAAAATGACTCATGAGAAACCAATGTAAAATCGCATAGTGTTTTCCCATTGCTTGAAACAAAGAATGGTGAAAGCATTCTTTAAATAACTACTGAATCCATGGAGGGATGCTAAAAGAATGGAAAGCTAGTCAAAGAATCATCGGAATACCCATAAATCCATGGAGGGATGTTGAAAGAATGGAAAGCTAGTCAAAGAATCATCGGAATAACTAATGGATACTTAGATTGAAGCCTGCTTTGG
>NW_018397271.1:3516312-3517666 GCF_002168275.2 Theobroma umbraticum | reverse complement strand
CCTCTCTCTCTCTCTCTCTCTTTCTCTCTCTCTATTTCTTTGTTTCTTAATTCTTCTCTCCCTCTCTTTCTCACTCACTCACACACTTTCTCTCTCCACCCTATGCCTTGTAGCTTCATAGTTTACACACATCAGCGACTGCTGCTCATCATCATCTTTATATGCACGTTCCTCGCCCCTCTATTTTCCGGCGAACATACAGCCAAAAGAGAAGACAAATTTGCATGAACTCTTGGATATTCCCAACGCCAAAAAAGGAGATAGAAAGATACTACAAGAAAAGAGAGCCTTTTTAGAGGATCCAGCAACACTCATCGTCCATCTAATCCACCCCGTCAACTGCAGTGGAAAAGTTGGAAGAAAGAAAACGAAAAATAATACTAAAAAGGTTTGACTGAAGAAATCGAGGCCACGCACGTCTAGTACTAGTACTACTCGCCTATATCATCTTTTTCTGTTCATTATTTTAACTCCCAAGACAAAAAGAATAAGAATAAGAGGTAATTCTTCATCCCAAGATCTCCCATAGTCAGAGTCAGAGCCCCTCCTCTTAATCTTTTCCCATCTCTCCTTTTCACCGTATCCTCTTTATATTTTTTTTCTTCCCACATTCAAAAATAGACAAAATGTTTTTCTAATATTGTACTAGTATATCATTAGGTTGTGAGTTGATCCTTGTTTCTAAATTTTAATATTGATCCCCCTTTTCCTTACTCTTTTGCATCTTTACATGAAAAATGAAGCAGCTGGCAACAATATAATTTGTATGAAATTCAAGCGAGTTCTGCTCCCCAAAACCTTTCCATCGAAAGTAACGAAGTAAAGGTCTTCTTCGCGAGATCCAATCCCACTAACCTACAGGTAAAATCAGGCAGCCTTCCTTGCTTGTTCCCTTCCTTTCCTGCTCTCCTCCTCAAAGCCCTACAAGCTACCTACACTTAAAAGTCTCTCTTTCTTCCTCCATACCGCATAACCCTCAGAAGCGGATTCCCTTGCGGCCGTACCAGTGAAAGTTTGAGAGGAGAGAGACATCTCTGAGATTATTGCCAAGAAAAAAAAATTCCATAAATAGGTGAAGGTCTGGCTTCCCCTTCAGAGTTTAGTTAGATCTCTTAAAAGCCAACCATCATAAGCTAGAGTGGAAGATTTGCTTTCAATTCCTTAGAAACCCAATTCAGAGAAGGGATCGGAAGACTGAATCAGTAATTAACGAGCAGATACTGCAAGGGTAATGTTTCCAGTTTTAAGTGTTTTTTGTACACGGAAATTTATAAAGCCGTCAACTTTCCATTTCTTGTGTATGATAGGTCGTAGGTTTAATTTCTCTCTTCGATTCACTTTACATCTATGAAAA
>NW_018397271.1:3512870-3516212 GCF_002168275.2 Theobroma umbraticum | reverse complement strand
CTTGGTTCAGCTTCAACTTCTAACCCTGGTTTTGCAGACCAAATCAAATTCATGTTGTAAACCATAATAATGGTACAATAAACAACCTCATATCTTAATTATTTACTAAAATTTTAAATATTTTTCACAATAGGCTTTACTTACAAAAGAAAAAAAAAATCATCATGTGATTTAAGATGTGCTAAAGGGCGAATGCAATGAGCCCAAACATGAGGATCGCTGGCACTAGTCCATTTACTTCATCACCATGCCCAAACTTCAGGGAAAGCTCATTGTTAGGGTCGGAAATGTCCCAAGTTGATCCAAAGGAGATTAATTAATAGCACTTAAAAAAAAGGATTTTGGAATCTTAAACTTGAAGGATTTTAAGGAACGAAACAAAACTAACAAGGTAATAGATCACCTAGTAAGGAAGATCGGTTAAAAGAAAAAGATCATGCAAATTAATTTATACTAGTTCAGTCATCCATTATTTTGACCGACTTTGTTAAAGATTTTTATTAATTGACCATTCAATGATATATTCTTATTAAGTTAGTATTTTTTTATGAACGGTAATTGGTACTTTTTCTAATAATGTCCCAACTCATTCTAATTGGACATTTTTCTATATGATTATATCAAATGTTAATATTTATATTTATGTCCAAACAAAAATAGATATAAGAAGAAATTCTTGAATTTTTGAAATACTATAAAAAAATTATAATGACAAAAAAATTAAAAATAAAAAGCACAGACATATACTAATAGTGAGTTATAGTATAGATAAATCTATAATATCATTTATATTTTAAAAATATTTATCAATTTTTTTATTCCAAAATTTTCTATCACACTTTGATCTTAAATTTGTTAAATTAATCAATAATATTGACTTGATATCTGTTATAAAATACAAACAAAATTATTTAACGCAATCTAAATTATAAAAATGCCTATAACTTGTATTAATAGTCGATAATGGCATTAAAATCTGTCAAAAGTTGTCTAAAAATCTGACGATAAAAACCCATTTGGGTTCGAAATTAGTTAATAAATTCCATCAATATTCCATCAACGCTCTGTAAAAAAAAAGAAGAGGTATTATGGTAATTTACTAGTAATTGATGATATGTAACAAATATTCAAACACATCGATCTAAAATATATGAACAAACATTCAAACACACAACTGAATTATCTAAACAAATACTTAATGTAAAACATATCTATACAAAAAATTATCATCCATTATTATTCAAGTGATGAAAGTTTATGCATAAAGATGCAGTTCAGTGACAAAGCAATGTCATTGTCTCCTCTTGCAACCTTACCTGCATTGGAAATGCTCGCCTATTGAGGTGGAGGAACAGCAATTACCTCCCCATCATTTGCATAATTCACTCCATGAAGGTCTTAATAGTCTCATTATTCTCCTTCATTTGCTATCGCATTTCTAGCACATTTTCATGATTCTTCGTTACAAATGTCAAGAACATTTTCTTCTAGATTTTGAACTTTCTGTTTGAGAGGACCCTAATGAGAAGCTTTTGCCCCCGAAGGTCCACATGCTAACTTAGACGTTGGTGCAAGCAAAGTTGTAGCAGGCACCATAGTCCCAAAGCCATACACGTGAGTATTGGTCTTTGATCCTCCAATTGGTTGAGCTAAGCACGCAAGACGAACTTCGTCTGAGAGGAGGTATAATGCAAAAGTACAGATTTCTTCCAAAAATACGAACACAAAAGATGAAATTTTATATTTTTCATATAAAAATAGTTAAAATTTAAAGTATAAATCAAGCTAAGTTCACTTACACTAATAATTTTGGACTTGTTATCCAAAAAACCACCAATCTTGTTAAACATTTATGTGGCCCGTTGAATACTTTGGAGAATGTGACAGGATGCTTCCGCTGATATGACTACTTTCATTTACAAAAGAAATAATTTGCCAATTTAATGATTACTTCTTTTTAGTTAATCGACATATCGTGCTTTGTATAAAATGATGATTAAAACATAAAACTAAGTAAATGGTAATTCATACATCCTATTTGCACATACAGATAAAGGAAGTGAATAGTCAATGTGTTGGTAATGCTTCACTCTTTTTTCCATTAAGCAATTCGCCTTTCCTTTCTGAGATCGATTTTACCATTTATTACGGCCCATTCTTCATAAATACGAGCATCCTAAATTTCTCTCATGATTAATGGCCTTGACATCTTTTTACAATCTCTAATGATATTCACACTAGCCTCTGCCATTGCTTTTTTTTTACTCTTCTCCTAGCATGTCTTTCAATCTATCTTTACAAATCCTCACTTAGATGTTATTCATTATTTCATAAAATAGAGTTATTTTTGTTGGTATGTGCCCTTGAGCCAATTAGATTGGTCAAAAAATAAATATTGTCATTTAATGCATATTTAATCGCATAATTTTATATGACAAAGGTTTTCCTTCATGTTAGTGAAATAATAAGGAGTTATTAAATACTATTTGGATGAAGCCTATGGAACATAAAGGCTTTGCAAGGGAATTATAAAGTTGTTATAATTATGAGATCACTATGCATCAAAGCCATGTTCTTAAAATTATTCCTGGTTATTGTATTATCAAGACAGGGTATTGACAATGTTCAAAGATTGGTCCATGTTAAACGTCCTTACTTAGGAAGTAAGTAATCAATCTCATAGATTGAAGTATATGAGATACTTGAGGATAACATGTAGGTGCTTGTTAAATAACAAAGTTCACTGAACATGAACTGCTATGAGAATTCCATTTGGTATTTCACTCATGTTTCTATGAAAAATGTTCTCATGTGATAGCCGTACAACTAGTCCTTAGACTTGAGACACCAAGACATCTTATATGGGGAATGACATACTTTGATTTTACCTTTACGGGTTTAGAAGCAACCAAATGCCTAAATAGGGTGTTTTTTGGTATGCCATGAAGCATGCGAAGGTGAATAAGTGGTCAAGAGAGGATTTATCACCCCAAGTGATATGAGGGGATGTATCTCACTTGTTCTCAATTCTTGATTAACTTGTATAAAATTTTTAGCCAAAGCATGATGAATTTGAGGAAAATTAGTTTCCTAAATTCATAAGGTTAGTCATAATTATGAGAACTAATATGGAATGTCATAAGTAGACACCGAGTCATGCTTAATGACATATCCGAGATATTTGATGAAAGAATTGTATTACATTGAGAGGTTTATCACTGAAGGGCTTTGTAAAATTTTTTAATTGACTCTCTAACATTTAGGTGGTTATAATGTATTGCTAGATGTCACTCATAATCTATAAATATAAATTAATTATCAAATTGATATTTGATTATGATT
>NW_018397271.1:3497344-3512770 GCF_002168275.2 Theobroma umbraticum | reverse complement strand
TTCATTGACTTGTTACGTTAACTTTTACACATTTACGTTAAGATTTTAAATTTATGACTTACTGATGTGGAAAAAGTAAAAAGATAATTTATTCTTAATTAATTTTTAAAGTTGTTATTATATAATTTATTTTTTTATTAATTAAAAAAACCCTCCCAAAATGGGGAGCTTGATCGGTGCTCTTTTCTCCTTTGTTAAATTTTTTTAAAATATAATAATAATTTATTAAATTAATAAAAAAAGAAAAGATATTTAGTCTTTTTCCAATTTCTGTTAACAATGTTTGTATTTTTTGGACGAAGTATCTATTTTGAAAACTAATGAACCCACTTGAAATTTCAATTAAAATTTAAGGGAGTTGGGGTATTTTATCCTTTGAAAAGTATATATATTAAGTCAAATCAAATAACGAATCATCAAAAATATGAAAAATATTTCGTAAATATTATTTTAATAAATGTCATTAGTATGTTAAATCTTTAAGTATTTAAACCAAAATCGAGATATTAAAAACTTTATTGTAAATAAGAAAGAGGCATTTCAAAGACAAAAAAAAAAAGAAAGAAAAGAAGGAGTCTATACGTTCACTAAAAGTATCTATCTCAACATGTAGTCATTGCAATTGCAAGAATCTTCATAGCTGATTGTGAGGTTGAATTAAGGATCGGTAATAAGTATCTACAAATATTCGTTAAAATTACTTAAAATATTAATCATTTAATGCATTGGTTTTATCAGCTTCAAAAGCATGCATTGATTTTAATTTTTTTTTCAACTCATTAAAATTGATTAAATGAGTGTTTGACCATAATTTAATATAAATCATAAAAATTCATCTTACGTGAGTCATAAAGGCTCTATGAACAGACACAAAAGAGGACAAATCAAAAAGAAAGAGCTGTTACATAAACCATAATTTAACATAAAACATGAGCTTGACTATGATAATATACATTCTCACAAATCCTTGAAGTAAAGTTGTCTTCCAACTCAAACCAATTATTTTTAATTGAAAACAAGTCACATAAGAGTTCTAATTTAAAATAGAGTCAAAGATAGTGAAGAACCATCATAAAAAGGAAAGAAACTACACTATATCTAAGGTTTCGATTCCTCTCTTGAGGCATTCATACTTTTTCCATAAAAACCCAAACTCTTGTACTATTTCTACATCTTACAACATTGCTTAACTTTCTATACTTAGGAACAATCATGTAACCTAAGATTTCACTAGGACACAACCATATATCACCATGCATCATCTACTCAACACATAATTCAATAAATAACTTAAACTTAGTCTTTCTGCCAATCTAACATGTCTATTCAAAGTAACTTTCTCAGGAAATCTACCAAGGATAATGGTATGATTCCTACTGTTTAGGATAACTAAGGATAGTGATACGGTTCCCACTATCTAGGATAATTGAAGATAACTGTATAGTCTCCACTATTTAGGACAACCAAAGATAATGGTAAGGTCCCAACTTTCTAAGATATAAATTAAGAGGTATTCCACCCCAACTCATGGTTATATATAACTGTGTGGTACGACATCCCACATTATGGCCTCAAAATCATATAGGATATAACATTATCCATAACATGTAACATCATAAACTTCTCAACACATTTCATTGTAACTCATAATCATACTCATGCTCATATCATGTTGTACATAGTGTTTCTTCACATATCAAACTCATAATCATTCTTTACATACTCATGTGCATATAACATGTTAATCTCATTTTCATATAGGTGGGAATGCATACATCTATCTTTGCATCCACTTAGACTTACATAAATTTCATGCTCAAACATATTATCATGGGTTTTTTTTTAAGGAAACCATTTGAAAGGCCTTGTTCTTCCATGTTAAAACTATTACATAATAAAGAAATTTACATAATGTGTGTGTGTGTGTATTTGAAATCCATTCTGAAAACGTTGAATTTGGATTTAAAGTTCACAAAACATTTAGTTTGATCTAAAGTTCAAAATCATAAAAATAACATTTAAATGATGTGAGTCAAAACATTCTATAAAAAGGTTCTTTTCAAAAATATCCCTCATAAATAAGGTGTTTTTGCAAATAACCTTCTTTATAATTTTAACTATTTTTAGCCAAGAGAAATTATTTTTGGATAAAATTACCCTTAATGAAACCGACCCATATGTTTAAGTTCGCACCTTAAACCGACTCATATCCTTTGAGCATTCCTCGGCAAACTATTCATCTCTAGAGTATTCCTTGCCTAAAAGAAAAACCTTTAAGCATTTTGAGCATTTTGGAGTGGTTTTTAATACACGAAGAAAACCTTTGAGTATTTTAAGCATTTTTGAGTGGTTTTTGATACATGAAGATAAACCTTTGAACATTTTGAGCATTCTTCGCCAAGTAGGAATATTCGTTAATTCTATTGTTAAATGAAATAAGGTGAGTTGTTTGAAGTTGTTGATTTTGTGAAATGCAATTCAGTAGTTTTGGTGGTTTTTAAGTATTACATAACTAGTTTTTCGGCATTTTTTGACTAGTTTTTAAGTATTACATGACTAATTTTTATGTATTATGTGACTGGTTGATATGACATTGTGTGACTTAGGCATTACCTAAAATTTAGTCATGCAATGCCTAAAAACCAATTATGCAATGTAATGATTAAGTCACGCAATGCTTAAAAACCAATTTCACAATACCTAAAAACTAATAACACAATGTCTAAAAACCTGTAGTGCAATACCTAATAACTAATTGATTTGCTTGCTCACAATCAGGTTTAAGTTACTAAAGTCATACAATATTCTAATTTACAGATATGTCTAATCAATTTCAATTCCGTAACTTTAGGGCTCTATGAATATAAACTAATAAACCCAAGAACCCAAAACACATACCTTGATGTCCTCTTTGCTCTTTGGGATAGCGAAAAGAGCTGGATGGCGAGATAGACAGTATTTGGTAAGAGAGAAAAATTAGGATTTAATTTTGAAATTTTTGTTTGGATGGTGGGATAAAGAAAACTGAAACCATTTTAATTTGTCTAAAATTGTTGAAAGGGCATTGTTGTCAAGTCATGACAAATATTGGCTAAAAATAGTTAAAATTATAATAAATGATATTTTTGAATTGGGTTTATGAGAAAGGTTGTTTCTCACAATTTCCTTTTCAATGAAACCATGTTAGCTTTACATATTAAAATACTTAAAACAATATATCTACTCACCATGAAAAAAGACATTTTTCTTTTAGCCTTGTGTTTGCTTTATTAGCTGTAAAATGATTATAGTTTTGAAACGAAAAAAGTGATCAAAATTGCTTCAATTATCTTTGAACTTGTTAAAGTGATCCTTGAACTTGTTTGAATGAATTTTGAAGTTGATTGAATATATTTTTGAAATTAATTTATTAATGTTAAAACTTTAACACACTTGCTTTTGAAATGCAAAAGTTTCCATGTGAAAAATGATTAAAATTACTTGAATTGATCTTTGAACTTGTTTGAATGATTTTTAAAGTTGTTTGAATGAGTGTTTAACCTTGTTTGAATAGATTTTAAACTTGTTTAATTGAGTTTTAAAGATCCTAAGTGTATCCATGTGAAAAGGTTTAAAATTACTTGAATGAGTCTTGAAATTGCTTGAATGATTTTGAACTTGTTTGAATGGTTTTTAAACTTGTTTAAATTAGTTTTAAACCTCCCTTGCATTCGATTTTTAAATGTCTAAGTATTTGGTATCAAATTGGGTTCAAAAAGATGAATTTTCTATGTTTTAAGCTACAAGTATCAATACTTTGGTTAAAAGTATCAATTCATTTTAAACAAAATGGTTCTGCCCAAAATGTATGGATATATTTTAAATGTATTGATACATTACAAAATGTATCGATGCATTTGGTCTATAACTAGACGTTACATATGAAAATCAAAGGAAAAATGGCTATTTTCTTCACCAAACTTTCTCTGATAGCTCCAAAGCTTCTCTAACTATAAAAAAGACTTCTCCAACATATTTACAAGGTTAAAAGAGTGGGGAAAAACATCAAATACTTAAAAATCAACTTTTATGAAGAGATAGAAGAAAAGAAAGACAAACGAAGCTAGAACAAGCAAAACACATCCTTTCACTTAGCTTTCAAGCAATTTTGAGCTTCAAATTGTTTGTGCTACCACTCCTGTTTGTTGTATAAATCTTTGTATTCGTCACACTTTATCTACATAGTACTTACTTCACAAAACCCACCTTTTAAAGGTATCCTTACTACTTAAAATTATAAAAGAGAAAGGTTATTCCTTAGCCTACAAAAGATAGTATTTAAAGGTTGTACTTGATCCTTGAAAGGCATAGAGGTTACACCTTAGCCTTTAAAAGGTAATGTTTAAAGGTTGTGCTTGATTCTTGAAAAAGCAATGGTTATACTTGATTCTTGAAAAAGCAATGGTTATGTTTGAACCTTTGAAAGGCATTGTATTGAATTTATTTAATAGTGGATTAAACTCCTTAGCTTGCTAAAGGAGATGATGTAGGCACCAAGGAAGGGCTGAACCTCTATAAATTTTTTGTGCATTTTTCTTTACTATTCATTATTTATTTTTGTGCATTTTACTTTAAAGAGTCTTGAAAATTTGTTTTTAACTTGTTTATTCCTTAATTTACTCTTCAAATTACTTATGGCACAATTTGATAGAAAAACAAGTTTGTGAAAATTGTTTTTAGCTTGCCTTCATTGGAAATTTAATTTAAAAAAAAGAATTTAAAAAAATCTAATTCACCTCCTTTTGGATATTTTCACACTATTATGGAGCTAATATTCCTAACACCTTTGATTCACCAAGCCTTGCTCAATCTACAACCCTTGAGATCTAACAACACTTATTATAATTAATCTCACTATGAATTTCCTAGTTTTCTCTCAGAACCATTAATTCGAAACAAACCAGGTAAACTACAACTTTTACAATTTAGTACCAACAAGCTTTAAAATTTGAACCCACAATCTATATTACTTAACCAAAAGAGTTCTTACCTTTAGTGAGTCTTTTGAAAGGTAAAACCCATAAAAATCTCTTACTCAAATGGAAAGGAAATCTAAGAGTTGTAGATAGAGAAAGTTAGAGCTAAAGCCATGGGTTTAAAAGCTTAATAAAGCTGAATCTTACTTTAGATTCAAGTGTGGAAACTTAATCTTAGCTAAAAATGGATGAGGGTTGAAGGGAAGATGCGAGAAAAGTAAAAAGAGGAGACAAGAGGCTGCAAGAGAATGAAATGAAAAATGGAGGCTTGGTGTCATGATGACGCAGGAGCTTCTGGGATTATATTTTATTTAATTTAGTTTTTTCTAATTTTAGTTGATTTAGGATTTATTTTCTTTATTCTATTTAGATTAGGATTCTTTTCTTATTTTTATTAGAAATTTAAGTTAGTCATGTTCTATTTAGGAATAGAATACCTATTTTATTCAAATCTCTTATTAATTATTCTAAATGTATTAGATAACTAGAAGTAAAATTTTATTAGAATGTAGGCCTATAATACTATAAATAGGACCCTTAAGCTTAGTTATGGGACATCCAAGTTGAGAGTTAATAAATAATATTTTCTTAAGCAAGAGTGCTTGTTTTTGTAGGCTCTTTTTCAAGAGTAAGAGGTTTTCATATTTTTGGCATAGCCAACTAAAGTGGGATTTTGGCTATTCTTCACCTTAGTGGGGTTTTCTAACCTTGCCAAAATTAGTGATTCTCCTTAGTAGGGTTTTCAACCTTGCCACGATTAGTATCCTTCACAACACCCAGGTGTCTTTACAATGCCCTGGTGTCAGTTTGGTATCAGAGCTGGAAGGTCGTTATTCGTTGCATAGTTCAAGTTTGTTGATGAGTTTCAACAGTTCTTGTTTGGTAATTCTATTATTTTATAGTTATATCATCCTTTTTTTTTTCTTATTTCTATATTACCACATCGTCATCACCATACAATAATGCCGCCAAGACATCAAAATCATCAAAAAGATCATGAGATCGAGATTGCAAAACTACATCATCAAATTCAAGAATTACAAGAGCAACTAGCAATACGTGATGCTCAAATCAACAATAATAGCTCTAGTGATGAAGAGAATGACACCAACTCATTTCATCAACATTCGTCTTCTGATGAAGAAGTACCTATTCGTCACTTGAGAACTGCTGCTACTAGAGATTTGAGAATTAAAGTCGACATTCTTGAGTTTGAAGGAAGACTTCATCCTGATGACTTCCTTGATTGCCTCTACATAGTGAAAAGAGTTTTCGAGCTCAAAGATATTCCTAATGAAACACATGTGAAGCTTGTGGCAATTAAATTAAAAAAGCACACCTCTATCTGGTGGAAAAATCTCAAAAGGCAACGAAAAAGAGAAGGTCGCAACAAGATCAGAACATGGGATAAAATACGTTGAGAACTCAAGCGTAAGTTCCTTCTTGAGCATTATAGACCAGAAATTTTTATCAAATTTCATAACTTGAGGCAAAAAACAATGTCGGTGGAAGAATATGCAATAGAGTTCAAATAACTTCACATGAAGTGTGATGTCTATGAGCCTGAAAAACAAACTATAGCTCATTACCTTGGGGTCTCAATGTTGAAATTGCAAATGTTGTTCAACTACAACCATATTAGAACTAAATGATGTCATCAGGTTAGCATTAAAGGTTGAGAAACAACGATCACAAAAAAGCTCAATGAGTTCATATAGACAGAAAGATTCCACCTCAAATCGTGGGAGATAGAGTTCAGTTATCATTCCATCTCCAAAGGTAAACTCTTCCAAAACACCAAATAATAAAGAGACTACTTCTACTCATGCTTCTAATGTCAACAAAAAGTGCTTCTAATGCCAAGGATTTGGGCATATTGCTTTTGATTGTCCAAATCAAAGAATTATCTCCTTAGTTGAAAAAGAAGTTATGGAAAAACCTAGCCTAGAAGAAGTAGATAATGAGCCAAAAATATTCAACAATGAAAAGATAGAAGAAGTTTCTAGTGACCATAGAGAAGCTCTTGTTGTTCGTCGTAACCTTAACACTGCTATGATGATAGAAGATGAAAGTTGGCTTCGTCATAACATATTCCATATAAGGTGCACATCCCAAGGGAAGGTTTGTAATATCATTATTGATAGTGGAAGTTGTGAGAATGTTGTTACCAACTATATGGTGGAAAAGTTGAAACTTCTAACTAAAGTACATCCCCATCCTTACAAGTTACAATGGCTGAGAAAAGGAAACGAAGTTAAGGTAACAAAGCGTTGTTGTGTTCAATTCTCTATTAGAAATAAGTATGAAGATGAAGTCTGGTATGTTATCCCAATGGACGCATGACACTTGTTGTTAGGACGCCTATGGCAATATGATCATTGAGCTCACCATGATGGATACAAGAATACTTATTCCTTTATCAAAAATGGAGTAAAAATTATGTTGACTCCATTAAAGCCAGAAAATCGATCAAAGAGACAAGAGGATGATAAAGCACTCATCACTATGGCTGGCTTAAACAAAGCTTATCGTGAGTCAAACCATTTCGTCTCTTATTAGTCTCTAAGGAGAATGAAGTATCTTTACCCTTATCCAAGCATGGTCAAACAAAATTGGTCAACAAAAGTTTGAAAAACTTATTGAGAAGCTTTGTAAACAACCATGCCATTAACAAGCCTACAGTTAAGTATGATTTTCCTATCCCTCGATTGGATAACATGCTTATTGGTTCTAAGGTGCTTTTGAAAATCGATTTGAAGAAATGATATCATCAAATTAGAATGCGACTTGGAGATGAATGGAAGACAACCTTCAAAACACTAGATGACTCATTTAAATGGTTGGTATGGACTATGATAGTACGTGGATCCAAACATGAAGTATGTCAAAGCTTACTCATCAGAGCCGAGTTTTTCTGACCCGAGGAGAATGATGCAGGAACGTTTGGGATTGTATTTTATTTAATTTAGTTTTTTCTAATTTTAGTTGATTTAAGATTTATTTTCTTTATTCTATTTAGATTAGAATTCTTTTCTTATTTTTATTAAGAATTTAAGTTAGTCATGTTCTATTTAGGAATAGAACACCAATTTTATTGAAATCTCTTATTAATTATTCTAATTATATTAGATAACTAGAAGTAGAATTTTATTAGAATGTAGGCCTATAATACTATAAATAGGACCCTTAAGCTTAGTTATGGGACATCCAAGTTGAGAGTTAATAAATAATATTTTCTTAAGCAAGAGTGCTTATTTTTGTAGGCTCTTTTTCAAGAGTAAGAGGTTTTCATATTTTTGGCATAGCCAACTAAAGTGGGATTTTGGCTATTCTTCACCTTAGTGGGGTTTTCTAACCTTGCCAAAATTGGTGATTCTCCTTAGTAGGGTTTTCAACCTCGCCATGATTGGTGTCCTTCACAACACCCAGGTGTCTTTACAACGCCCCGACGTCACATGAACTATGCTCCTTCACCAAAGTATGCGATAGTCCATGCGGCACTTGAGTGGACGCTTCCACATAAGTCAGCCAATACTGGATTGTATATGTTCCAACATTAATAACAACAACAAATCAAACTAAAGGAACCCATATCAAAATAAAAAGGCATGTTGAATGCCATATATGCAATCACTTAGTCATTGAAAGGAAAACTATTTTATTAATATGAAATTGATTACAAAGGGTACAAGGCATGCCATCGTCGAGCCGTAGGGGCAACTCTAGATGAATTGCTACAAACATATACCTTTACCAGTGAGGCAACCCAATAATCCATCGACTACTCACCCCTTATAAAGAGTTTACGAGATTTTACAAGAATTCTACCAATAGACATTACAATGCTTGAAATGAGGACATTTCTTTTCTAAAGGGTCCCCCCTCTAAAGACTTAACAAGTTTTTATAAAGGTGTCAACGCAAGACATTACATTGGTTGAAAGTGGGACATTTCCCTTATAGGTATAAAAAAACTTAATCTCCTAAACAATCCTACACTATCATCATCTGATACAAGGTTGGCTCATGACACTTAGGTAAGGGTTTTATTTTTTTCCATGTTAGGCTCCATGGATCGACATATTTTCCTCTAGGAGTCAATCCCTGTGTTATATTTTTTCCTTGTTGGGTTGTAGGGATCAACCTTTTATTCTTGAGTTCTAGAAAGCTAGAAATCATGTTCTGTATTACAAGGATCGACCTTTTGTTCTTCAAAAGTCAATCACTAAGTTTCAAAGAGCTAAAATTTGTGTTCTAAGTTGCAGGAGTCGACCTTTTTCTCTTTAGTGGTTGATCCCTAGATTCTAGAAAGCTAATCATAAACCTTTAACCTCTAAGGATTGACCACCTCTTGGTAAGGATCGACCATTCATGCCTTAACTTTCAAAAATTGACTCTTTTTTGTTTCCTTTCTCTACCATTCTTCAAATATTCATTCCTTAGTATGAAAACACTATATGAAGAGGGAAGTTATGAACATTTTGATTGGAAACTTATATTAATAACTCATGAAAGAGAGACTCATTATATTTCATGGAAAATTACCAATTTACATTTGAATGAAAAGTTGGGGTTTCACATTTTTTTTCTTTCATTTTAAAACTTATGAATTAGTTCAATAAAGTTACCTCTTTTTTATTTATTAAACTAAATTAAAATATTATTAGATAATTTTTTTTAACATCTTACAACAATTGTACATTAAGTTTGTCGAACATTATCTTAATTTCTCTCTACATCTCATTACAACATTTTTAAAATAACTCTACTCGAATAGCACTTCCTACAAAAAGTGCACATTATGCAAAGCGACCATTGACGTCTCATATAACAACTAGTTACTTAGACCATATTTCATATCCTAATTTTTTATTTTTTTATAAAAAAAATTAAAAAAAGGCATAATACTCCAAAAAGTTTCAAAGCTATTCAAGAAAATAAGTCATTATTCTTTTATTATGTTAAATCAAGTTCTTGTACTTTCATTTTAGATCAAAAAAGCCCTTATGACTAATGATTGACTAATTGTCATTAGTCAAAATGTCACTTGTCATCTTATATCCACATGGCACTAATATAGCGTTGATATGAAAAAGAGAAAAATGTAGCATGATCATAGTATCATGCTAAATCAATATGTTACATCATCATAAATTATTATATGTCGATATGTCACATCATCATCAATTATAATATATTAACATGCCACGTTTGCGTTACACAGTATAGAATGACATGTAACATTTTAACCAAGTTCATCATTAGTTATAAGAGCTTATTTGACTAAAAAAATAGACATGGGTTTATTTGATTTAAAATAAAAGTATAAGGGCTCGATTGTACGCAATAAAAGTATAAGACCTTATTTGAAATTTTTTAAATAGTTTAAGAGCTCTTATATATATATATATATATATTATGCCTTACAAAAAAATATTATAATTCGAATGTTAAATCTTTGTCTAAAAATCCCATTACTTTAGCTAGATACAAATATTAGGAATCTCATATTAATAAGAAATGAGATAAGTCTTAACTTATAAAAAAAAAAAGGCTTTCCTTAATCTAATATACATGTTTTTTTGATTGAAAATATAAAAGATACCAAAATTAAGATAAATCTAGAATAAAGTGGATATCTTTCCTCTAGTGATGAAAGAACCAAGGCAACGAATTAAGCTAAATCCAAAGTGTGGGCATTACCCAATTTGTAAGCAGCTTACAAAGATTATTACTATTATATACGTCTAATCAAACTCAACCATGAAGCAAAATTAATTTCAGTTCACCCCTTTTGACGGCTATCATTCTCATCTATAACTATATTTAAAGGAAGTCCTAAAGGGCTTCCTTGCTTGTCACTTGGCAATGTAAAGTACTGTTTTATGTCTCATGACATTTTGCTTCCATCATGCATTGGTGATTTTTGTTACATCACCACTCAAATTTCAATTATGATTATTATTAATTTTGCTTTGGTTTTTTGTTTGAGTTGGCGTGGTTCACGTGTTTTCCTCATACTCTTTATTTTAATTTTTAGTTCATTCACCAGCAAACTTACCTTATTTTTTGTTTCTTTCTTTTCTATTTCATTCATTAATATATTGAATCAGTTAATTTTTAAAATTATTTTTTTTGATGTTCGAGAAATGTAAAAAATATTATTTTAATGTATTTAGTGTTAAATTTTTATATTTTTATAAATTTGATGTTCCATAAATTTTAATGTCAAAATATAGAATTAAATCATGAAAAATAATTTAAAATATTTAAAAAATAAAATGAACATACTTATGTTATATTCCTAAAAAATATAAATAAAGAAAATGAAACGAAAAGAATATATTAGTTCACAAGATTGAATCTATTAAGTACTGTATATGCTTTCTTTTCTTATTACTAATTGCACTATAGCAGTTAATTTATATTACAATTTTATTAATTGCAATTATATGTATAATTAAGTAATTCAATAATTAATGTATATGCTTGACACTTGGCAATGTAAAAGAAGCCCAAAGGGCTTTTTCGCTTGACACTTGGCAATGAAATTGCCCAAAGGAGGAAATCAACTACAAAGCCCAAATCCAATAGCCAATTTCAAAGTTTAGTTATAAGTGAAATGACATTTATACTCGTTTAAGTATTTGATAAGGTTAATTGCTCTATCAAATCTTATTTTATAAATTTATTAATAACATAAGAAGAAAATTCATGACAACCAAATAAATGAAAATCAACTAAATTCAAAACATGAACTTGCTTAATTACGTGTCATTATTTTTTTTATGATCTAAAAGTACACAAACCTCATAAAGTTTTCAAAACGAGTGTTTTTAAAGTTTCTACTTCATTCAACAACTAAAAAATATGTTTTCTCTTAAACACACAAAATTTGACATTACTAAAATATCTCATTTCAAATATATCTTATCATCTAAAATTTTTCCTCTTAAACATGCATAAAATTTGACATTACTAGAATACTCCATTTCAAGTCTATTTTACCATCTAAAATTTATGACAAAAAGTTAATAGAAAAATGAATTGTAAAAACAAGTATTATACTTTATACAGATACACTCTTTTGCTTCATCATTCGCAAATAAGCACATAACTGATTATACAACTCTAGATAACTAAATCAACTTGACTAAGTAAGAGAAAAAAAAAACACTTACATACATTTTAAATCACTAAATCCACTTGACTGTGAAAAAAAAAACACTTACATGCATGTAGGCACCTTATTTAAGCTAATAAAATATCTTATGTAAGCTTTTTACAACAAATTGAGTATTAAAAATTATGAATAACCAAAAAGAGTTTGTTATATTTAAAAGAAGTCCCAATGGGTTTTTGACTTAACACTTGATAGGGTTTTTGGTTTGACACGTGGTTGTTGAGGCATGAGCTTAAGATCTATTGGGATTGGTTTGTGGTTGGGTTTTTGAAGTTTGCTCTGGTTTGGATTTCATTTATTTCCTCTCACAGCTAATGTTTTAGATTTTTCTAACTTTTTATATGTGAATAATTTTTCTTTTTTTCATTATTTATGACTCTCATATCATTTTTTTAATGTTAAATGTAACTAATCTAAAGGACTGCATATCAACTAGTTAAAGATAGAGTTTTGTAAGAGATTGACTTATTGCATATTTTATTTTTCAAGTGTTAAATGTAACTAATGTAAAATGATACATGTCAACTAGCTAAAGATAGGATCTTGAGAGATATTGAATTACTACATATTCTACCGTAAGTTTAAAGATTTTGTTTAATGTTTTGTTTTTTATGTGTTTTTGTATGAAAACACCATCACAAATACCACAACAATAGTGACAATAACAATAATTATATATTTGTAAAATAATATTTTGTATATATCAATATACATCAACAATTAAATATAATAATATAATTGTTATTACATGTTTATTTCATAAAGTATTCTTAACTTAATTGGAAAAAAAAAATATTTATCACCCTAGCACATCGCATGAACAGCAGACTGATTTAGAATAAAAGCAGGCTTAGCCCCTGCCACTGGTTAGAGGATACATAGCTCCGAGGCAGATCAATGAAGACAAACAATTCCCAACGAAGTTAACCCCCTTACCCCTCTTCAGCCTTCCCCAAAGGTTGAGAGCTTCTTCTCAAATGGCATCCGATAGTGAGTTATCCAGTAAAATCTCGAGTCGGCCTTCATAAAAAATTTAAATGGCCACCAACTTTAGCAACAATTCATCATACAATAGTGATTTTCCTTGAAACTGAAAGAAAAGGAGTAAAAGGATAAAAACAATCCGAAATGATTCACACTATCACGCTCGATCTTACTGTACACTTAATAAGAATGAAATTAGCACCAAAAGAACATGTAGGAATACTGATGACATTGCAAAAACTGGCACCAGGTAAACTGAATAAGCATTCTATGAACACTAATAAAAGTAGACTGGACATTTCATTTACTGCTCTGTCAACCCCCGCAGCCAGGGCATGTGATTTTGCGGATATCTTACATAATGGTACGTTACGGACTATGCAAATTCCGTAGATGATCAACCACATCATAGGAAACACTAAGCCTTTGATAATCAGCCCGGTGAAGGAGATTTCCTTGAATTTGTGGCGAATCATTAGGCTTAGAGTCATTCTTTTTCATTTTGGCTGAAGAGCAATGGCGAACACGAATATGATGATTCCTCGTCTCCATTGCATACCTGCCATGAACTTTGACAACCAATATAGCTTCCTTATCTCTGTTGTCTTCACACCACCAGTTTGGTGGAGAACCATCAACAAACTCTTCTTGGGTATGGAAAGCCTCAATATGGACAGATACCTCTGCTACACGATCAGGTTTGATTATACCAGCAGCTGGAGTAACCTGCGCCAAACATGACCAATGTGTAATGAGCTTTAGCGGCAAAGAATTAACAAGCTGAATACACAAAATCCGGAATTTTTACTTCATATATCTACAGAAGCCCATAAAGCTGGTAACAATGTCAGACCATATTTAATAAATAAAAATGGAAAGGAACTTGGGTTTGTAAATGAAATTGATCCTCCAGACATGACAGTTTTTTTTTTATTTTTTATGAAGTTACATGTACCAGTAGTAATTAAAATCATAATCAAGTATTACATCTCATATTAAAATCACTGAGTAGACAAACCAACCAACAAACTAGCATATAACTGGACAAATCCAATATAAATTTGAACCAAACCTACACATGGTGGGACTAGAATCTGGAACCTCAAAGTTCCAGAACTTCCTCCTTGCCTCTTTAGACAAGGTCTCATTGGTGACATGAAATATTTCTGACCTTCAAAATAAAAGTGAAGCAGAAATTATCAAAAAGCCTCTCCATTAAACAGATATGTCAGCGGCCAAAGCCAACTACAAATTTTGATGTCCCTAAACCAATTTTGAATCTGCTCCATGAATCCACATCATATAGCACTTATTACCTTAGACTACTTTTGAACCAAAGGGTTACAAGCTATCCTATAAAAGATAGCAACTGAATGCATACCTGACATAAAAATTAAAACGAGAAAAAAAAAAAAGCAAAATCTATCTAAAATATGTACACAATCACACAACAAGAAGCCTTTTTCCCCTGAGGTCATCTAAAAAGACCAAATTATGCCAGTATGAAACACCATATCCTACAAATATATTCTAACTTTAATATTAATAAAAAATTTGCTTTCTCCAATTCTTCATTTTTTCAGATATGTAGAAAAAAAAAAGTTTGATGTCATAACTGTAACTTCTTTAAAAACATTAAAAATTATGTGAACAGAAAACTAGAGTTAGTGAATTATGTCAAAATAAATTTGAAACTCAAAAAGTAGGGAAAAAAATGATAAACAAAACAAATGGATGTGAACATGAATTCGGAGCTAATTAAAGCATAATTAATATCTGTGTCTTAAATCAACACAATGCAGTGGTTAAACCAAAAACAGCGAAGTTTTAGCTAAAACAATTCTATTTAAGTTATTTGAAGTTTTCATTAAAAAGAAAGAAAATTATTTCAAGATGCATGCCAAACAATATTAGACTATAGATCCCCTGTTCAACAGCTCAAACAATGCAAAAGTAATTATTTATCAAAATCTCTATATTAATCGATTTCAGGTGATACAGAGCAATTAGATCTAAGGTTAGATTTGTATTTAGCTCCAAATACAATCATTACATATTCCAAATCAAAGTTCCCTCAACTGATTCCTTTATTCAATAAAGAATTTCAAAGGCCTTCAAAAATGACCAGCACAAGTCAGTTCAGCCCTAGCATTATGGACCCAACACCAATTCTCACTCAGGTATGGCTAAAGTAGTTTTTCTTCAATTAGAGCACCCTGAACCCTACCTGCTAAATACGATAATC